>NC_143248.1:913118-1217491 GCF_009617815.1 Ciona robusta
CCCCGTGCCTGCTTCAAGCTACCATGTATTGTGGTGTGAAACAATTGCCAGTAAGTGTCTTGCCCAATGACAAAAATGCACCCACAATAGTAGCAGCAGCAAGCCTTGAACCCATAACCTTTTGGTTAGGGGCAGGCGAGCTAACCACTATACCATGCCATTAGTTAGTTCTATCTTTAAAATAACTAGGCCTTCAACTGTTTGAAACTTTGAAATTTTGTTATTCATACAATATTCATTTATAGTCCAAAACTTAATTATGTATATATAATATATATATAATAAATGAGAATTCAGGAGTAAAAAGATAATTAAACAAATGGACTGCTAAGTGAAAAGCAGCTAAGACTTTAAACATAAACTGGATTTGATTCCTTTTAGTGAAATCACTGCTTGATGTTTTATTATCTTACAGTACTTGGTTGACTGCAGTGTTATAACAGATTTAACTATTTTGTTATCCGAATTTTGTGCTATTGAAATATTTTTTTAACTGACTAAATATAGTGGTGGGCTACTGCATTTCCAATACAAACTTAACAACAATTCAGTAGCTTATACTATAAAACAATCTGCTATTTACATGAATAATATATTACCAGCACAGAAAATGTAATACTATCCCCACTGCTGCAGTTGCAGATGCCCGTTAAAACATCAGTTGCCATAATTCTTGAAAGTGTTTTTATTCAGCAGAAAAATTTCATAATTCGCGAAAATAAAAATGTCAAACCCTTGTGATGCAGCTGACTATGTTACATCCATTTGCAGTAATCCAATCCATTAATAATTGAATGCTTAAACATCTGTTTGATGCTTGAGAAAGAATAAGCTTAATTAATGCAATGCTATAACCAGGTTATACTAATTTAAACACCAATAGTTTAACCTATTTCTATACTCCTGTTAGTAATAAAATTGTTAGTGATTATACACATTATCATCATAAGAGAATTCGCAATAAAACGACAGTCGTTATACACACGCTGTGGGTAAAAATACTATGAATCACCTATACTGCAGAAAAATTGCTTTTTTGGTAACTTTTTTATCTGACTTATACATATGAAGTGTTTTATTCTTTGCTTCTTTATTAAACTGACAAACACTTTCAATTTAAGGTTTACAAATACGGATACTACGCTAAACCACAGCTTTCAAAACTGTTTCGCTTGCAACCCCTTTTAAATCTCCTATATTTTGAGACTCTTTACGATTAGTAGAATAATATGTAAAGACTGTTCAAAACTGTTATACTTTTCGCGACCCCTGAAGGTTGTCACTTGAGCTCCAGTTTTGTAGGTCTTGGACTTGGATTAAACAAAACAACAATTTTATGTATCACTGCCTATTTAATTTACACAACTACCATGTAACCTTAATTGGTTTACAGCACAAATAAATAAGACAATACAAAGTATATGCAATAGAAAGTATAACTTGGGTAAGAAATATTGCCATACAGTATTTTTGCTTTAAATTCAAGAATAAATTGTTTAATTCGACATGACTAGTACTAGTACAAAGCCTTTATTGTAATGCACTGACGTGTTTTTACTATGGGTCACTGCTGAGACGCAAAGCTACGTCAGTTAAGCGTTAACTTATAATATAGAAACTAACTTAACTAGCAAAGTTTCTATTCTATATACGTAACATGCGAATTCAGCAACACAGACTGTCTTTAAAATGGCTGCAATTAAAACTTAATAACTTGCATATAGAAGTACAACACATTAACGCTGAACTACTTTGATCAGAGCTCACCAGGTGTTAAAAATGTAAGCCGTTCCGAGAACGATTCAATGCGTAAACAACACGGCGGTAGCGACAAGCAAAGCTGTCGAGCCATGTCAACGTCTGACTCGGGCCGCGCGCAATACATTTATAGCGACTGTGTCCAAGACGGGAGAAGGCCATTAACTACTTTCCAAGGGCAATGGACTTAACGAGATTGTACATAGGATATAGGCAGGTTTTAGATCCAAGTGTTAAAGGGAAACCCTTTCTTCTTGTTTACTCTGTTATAAATCTAAAAAATGCGTGTCAGTTATTACTTCCAGGAACATGTATCGTTTGCGGACAATTTAGGTCACATTTTTCTTTGAGTGTTTTAAGCTTGTTAAATTCAAGCGCAAATATACGTATTAAATTTAAAATTTATCAAAATAATAAAAACTAATGGCAGGCAAATCTTTTATCTGTTATGTAATTAACAAGAGAGCAAAATTTACCACCGTAGTTATTATGGCCAGAGTCGTATAAACACCGAGTAGTCCAACTGCCGTCTATGTGTGTCCAAAATAGAGCAAAAGTGGTGACTTTGACAATGGGTTTAAACGAACTTGTTAAGTTTTGTTTGTGTTTTCCTATTGTGGGAAGGTGTAAAACAGCTTCTATTTACCTTACCAAACATTTTTTAGAAAAAATGTATAAATTTAGCCGCATTAAATGACTAAAATGTCGCAAATCAACCGCTTCTAATTCTAATTTTTGACTTTTTTTGACACAGAAAACAAATACCACATGTTTTTTACATTTTTCAACCTTTAAATTTGTTTTTAGGCCCAAGTTTTTCTGTAATTTACCGAAAAACATACATTTTCCCTATACCTACTGTGTTATTTTGGAACCAAATTGCCGTTCAATTTGTGTTTTACGTAACAATGGGTTGGACTACTCGGTATTTCTATGGCTCTGATTATGGCCATAGAAAGAGCCTATCTCAAGAATAGACTACTTTTCAGGACTAAAAAAAGTCTGCGAACGAATTTTGAAACCTGTGTCGAGTAAATATGATTCGGCTTTGTTTACTGATCAATTAATGAAAAGAAAGTAATACCATCCTTTGATTACTTGAATTTGTACCAATAGGACCAGCAAACAGAACGTAAATAAATAAAACATAATATTGGAAATTTACTTCCGTTCCGTATTGTTAGTCCAGGGGTAAGATGGTACATTACATTTTGGTAGGGAGGTGGGACAGGCTTTATTCTTTTTTATGGTCCCATTTAGTAGTAAACAAGGAATATTTACAGAAGTGTAAAAATGCAGCCTAACGACTCTTAAAGAGCGTTGTAAATTGTTCAAAATACGATACAGTGTCTATGTTACACCACAGTACTTTATTTTAAATACGCTATATGCCTACGTTTGTTTAAAAAATTATTGACTTGACCACATTTTCTGAGGTCAATTTTCGAACCTTTTTTTATCGACTGCAACATTAAAAGCAACAAAAATATAAATTATTTAACTCGTACATCGTGTTCTATTCTATTCTTTGAGGGTGAGGTCCTTGTCAAAAACCTGAAATTTAGGCCAGGTTTGGCCCCATGCACACCATTTTCGTGTATAGGCTACTTCGGACATATTAACGTATTGCAAATCGATAAGAAACTGTAATGAAATGCCAAGTGCGTACTAATAGGTCACCTCTCGCTAAAGCTCTCTCATTACCTAAAAACGGTAAAGTTCTGTATTAGCAATCAGTTAACTACTTTAGTACATGATTCATTAAGTGTTTATGGTACATTTCATTAAGCGAATTTATGGTCTACTGTAACACAATAGTATAATCACTAAAATATGCTACAAATAAATATGGTTTCCAAAAGTACAGAGCGCTAATGAAACTGTTTCGTTTCCACGACTCGTAATCTAATCTAATTAGGCCAAACAACTTAAATCGACCATAACACTGAGACTTTACTTTTTCTTTGAAATAATTTTCCGACTTTCCTGGCTATAAAGAGCTATAATATTGTACTGTGGGGTAAGATGGGATACCATTAGCACTCATATCCCATATTCACGGATTGTGTTTTGAACAATTAACAACGCTCTTTTAGAGTCGCCTAGATACGGTTATATAATTCTGTAAATAATCTTTGGTTACTACAAAATAAGACAAGAAAAGAATATGTCCCATCTTACCCCACCCTACTGTACCACTTATACCGATCGTTTATAGCTTATACATATATAGTTGGGAACCTCTCGCAACAATATATTACTGCTTTACATATATAGTAATTGAAAATAGCAAATGATGTTATTAGTTACATATTTACGAACATTGATCGCGCGTGAGAGTAGAGGGATTAGTAAATGATTATCGATTGCTGGCAACCCGCTTGTACGTATGTGTTCATAGAACAAAAAGGAACCTAAGATCCATTTCGCGGAATCGCCGTTTTAATTTTTTACTTAAAAAAATGGACCCAAGATTTATTTCACAGAACATCATTTTTTATTTTTTATTAAAAAATGGAACCCAAGTTTTATTTCGAAGAATGGATATTTCAATTTGTTCACTTTTTTTAAAAAAAGGCCTAAAACGTCTTTCCTGGAATTGCTGTTTATTTTTTACGTTGAGCAGCATTTACCTAGTGTATACTTAAACATTCTCACGTATATGGGGTAAGATGGGATACAGTTAGGGCATAATATTCTATATTTCCTAATAGTGTTTAAACAACTAACAACGCTTTTCTAAAGTTACCGGGCTACAGTTATATAATTCTGTAACTAGTCGGTGTTTTCTGCTAAATGACACAATTAAAGAGAATGAAAACATGTTCCATCCTACCCTACCCTACAATACGAACTACTCGACAATAAATGGTTCTTAAAACACAGAATTGCCATTTTTGAATTAGGCAGGTATTTAATTAGGCAGGGAAATGTGCGCAGTTCTATACTAGACATATAAAGAACAAAACACCTTTTCCATAATCCTTTAACTGCAATTAATTGTTTCCTTGCATATCTTTTCGCATGATTGTACATAAAAATGTAAATCTAGGCGTCAAATGAAAACCTGTCTAATACAGCCTACCCATCAAATCGTTGCTGTCCAAATAGAACGTGTGATATTTCAACAACTACCTGGTGCACGAGTTTATTGCTTACCTGCGCCACCCGACGGACTTTAATTTTCCAACAGTATAGTTGCAAAAAAGCGATAGAATTCGTAAAAAAAACAGTTTATTTTTGTTTCAAACACTGGTGCAGTACTGCCGCGAAAATCCACAGAACGTATTTAAAAAATAAACAAAGAGCTTAGTAATTATATGCGCAGGCAATGATTCAATCGGGAAACATTGCGAAATATAAACTTCAATCACTACCGCTACCATATTCGCTTCCCAATTGAACATAAACTGTCAATTGCGGGTTGTCCAAATTGAAGTTTTACCTATACAAACTTACATGCATGATAACTGATAAGCAAGGACAAGGTGAATGAACTAGAACACCCATGTTATAAGAACCATCGTTTTCCGCCACTCAAGGATAAAGGAAATTACATTCATTTTGTCGATTTCAAAACAAAAAAATTTTGTTCAAAATCTGAATATTTCGACTTATTTTACATGTTAGTATAAATGTTATATCTATGCCATGCTAAGTTGTATAGAAGCACAACAAACAAGCCACCGGAAATGGCGTCAGTATCATGATGTGATGTCATAGGCCGTATCAGATCCGGAAAACAACAAAAGCTTTACTCGTACATAGTACAAAGCAGTTATGTTGGTGTAAACATATATGCTTAGATTGTTGCCGAGGTTGTTATAGAACAATAACGTTAAATGGTAAGTTGGAATATATAACTTTGTTCGTTTAACATATAATTACTACAGTAGTTTTGTGAATTAATAAAGCTTAGATTTATAATTTATTTTTTAATAGTGAAGGTTATAATAATAAACGCTATGGAGATAATTTATTTATTAATAATATTTCTATTAAAATATTAGGTACTATTCCTAAAGATAAATTAAAATTAAAAGCAAACTTTTTGAATTATATTATTTTTTTAAAGTTAATAATAAAATAAACCAGAATTATAAACGAAACGGGTTTGAATGTGATTCGTTCTCCATTGTTTATATTTTACACGATAACTTTTTGTAAACTGTAGTTAGCTGTTTAGTCATAATCTAATCTTTTGATCAAATGTATTTAAAACTAACCGACTCTCGTAATCCCCAAATACTTTCTGTTTACGAACAAATGGGGCGTGTCTCATCTTACCCCCACAGTGTCTCATCCTACCCCACAGTGTCTCATCTTACCCCACAGTGTTCCATCTTACCCACCCTAATTCATGTTATGTAGTATAGCATGGTCATATGATGCCGAGTGACACACCAGAAACAACTACGGACCACATGGGGTCGCCATCCTCAACGTCATCTTCGACGTCAAAACTCCTCCCTCATGAAAATGAACACCATGCGCAATCTGCACCTTCTTCCTCCAGGTTTAAAGCTGCTACTATTGCGGGTGTATGTGACCTTGGGCAAGAATCTTAAAGGCAATTGCAACAACCCAGTGGTCACTAATGGGTTCTCTAAATTGTCAGTCATACGGCAATAAAATAACGAAGTTACTCGGGGTAACTTGTAAGCGGGTACGAGGTGTATTTAACAGGACACAGACGTTATAAAAATGACTGTCGTTGCCCAGTCATGCAAAGATAAACAACTTACATTCATTTATTTAATCACCCACAAAGTTACGTATACTTGGTAATTCGTAAGCGGGCACGAGGTGTATGAAACAAAACATCCGTATCACAACGACTGTCATTTTCCGGTCACGCGAAGATAAAGCAAGTTACATTCATTCATATATTCCTTCAGGTTACAAAGAAGAGACACGCAAGTTATCCACCGTACACCTCCATTGATAACAGCAGCACCTTCGTCATCAAGATTTGGTGCAACTTATATAAGGGAAAGCATCGTCACAGAATCAAATGATTACCAAAGCAGCGATGTGTTTCTACCTGGCCCACCTTCCACCAGCTATAGGAATTCAGATGCAAGCTTGTCAGGTATTATATCAGAAATTATAACATATTGCCTGGGTAAAATGGGAGACAGTTAGAATCTATTCTATATCCAATATTTTTTCATCGTGTTTGAACAGTTAAGAACGCATTTTATTGAGTTGCGAGAAAGCGGTTACAGTTTGTGAATATTCTTATATTGGAAATTATAACATATAGTTTGTGGGAAAGATGGGAGACAGTTAGCATCAATTCTAAATGCACAGTTAACAACGTAATTTGTTGAGTCGCGAGAAAGCGGTTACAGTTTGTGAATATGCTTTGTTGACCACTAACAGGATGAGGAAAATAGAATAAAACATTTCCCATAATAGGTTTCCTGTCCAAGGACACAAACGCCTACGATGTAGTGCCAACATCGAGTCTCGAACCCTTAAACTCTGGTCTGAAGGCATGTCATTTTACACCGCTAAAATGATCTCTATTTCTTTCACAGGTGAAAGCTTTACTTTTCCCACGGTTGGTTTTCCACGCACAAGGTCGGTTGGTGGGATATCATACGTATCAAGGTCTTCATCTATTAGTGACGTTGTAGCCTCGCTACCATTACGACAAACATCACTTGCAGATGAAGCGTTAAATGCTCCTCGCATCAGCCGATCTTCAACACGCAGAAGTATTGGTCGTGAATGGACACGTCATCACTGGGATAAAGTAAAAGATCTTGGTAAGGTTAACAACTAATAAATGTGATTGAATGTAACTTATTTATTATTTGTAATTAGATTTAACTTATTTGTGCTCGCAACGACAGGCGTTATAACACGAGTGTTCTGTTTCATACACCTCATGATGCCCGCATACGAGTTATCACGAATGTAACTTGTTTGTCCTCGCATGGTGGGGCAACGACAGTCGTTATAACACGGGTGTTCTGTTTCATACACCTCGTGCCAGCTTACGAGTTACCACGTATGTAACTTTGTGATACTGTTTTATTACTGTATATCGCTGGTATTATACAACCCATAAGTAACCACTGGGTTAGAGCAGGTGCTCTTGTCCAATAGACACATGCGCCCATAATGGTAGCAGCGTTGAGCCCCGAACCCATGGCTTCTGTGTTAGAGGTAGCGACACGAACGAAGCCTTTTTATAACCCATCATTTCTACAGAACAAGAATCTGACCGAGCCAGAAGATGTTCCAAGTTGTCGAGTGGGTTCGCGCCACTAATGGTGTTTGGGGGTTTGGTATTTGTATGTATCGGAGTTAGTGCGAAGACAAACACAGGAAAAGATCGCGTTAGATTACAAGAACTTAGTACAACACCTTTAGCGATGGGGGTATTCATGTTGGGACTAGGTTTGTTTCTTATATGCACTTGGTTTGGGTGTAGGAGGCGTGCCAGACAACTTGAGCTAAAAGTTTTGCACGGTTCGAGACGAAACTCAGCAAATAATGACGATAATGTTGTTCAATCTGTGCTAGCAAAGCTATACCATCAAGCAACGGGCGGAACTTTTTCACGAAATCGCCCAGAAACCCCGACGTTACCTGGCGTAACGCTGGACGGTGTGATTGCGTATAAAACACCGATTAATCGACCGAATGAAACAAGCGGGCCGACAACGACTTCTGTAGTCAGAGAAACTAGTGTTTGATAAATACAAGTGTTTGTACTGTTGTACATATTCATTTATATACCACACTTTACTTGCATTTGACAAATAAAAGATATTTATTGTAAACCTATTTTACGATAATGGTTTATAGTTTGTGCTGTGGGTAAAATAGAATACTTTGGCAGAAAATTCCATATTTTTCTTATCACTATTTTATTTTAACAACACTTTTTCACGGCCTACGAGTATAATACCGTAAATATTCATTGTTTACTGCCGAATGCGATAAGAAAATAGAATAAAAACATTTCCATATTATACCCCTTCCTACTTTAAGTTAAAACTATTTATTTATAATAGATTTAGCACTTAGCAAGCAGCTTTACACTACACGTGGCTATTCTATTTATAACCGACTCAATCTGTTACAGAATAACATTTAAACTTTGAGTCACTAACAAAACTTCACATTAAATGGCCTGCAGCTCATTTCTGTACGTTACCTAGTACAGCCTGAGTCCGGTACTTCGAATTACCCTAGGCGTTTTTGTAGTTTTACGTCAAAACAATATGAATTAAGACAGAAACGTTACGTTAGCCTACCTCAGTACAGACAGTATAAGAGATTAGGACACAAAATGTAGAAACAAAATTACTTGTTCTGTAGGCCGCTATATAATTACTATTTTTTGATAAATAAATACGTTGTAGGTATCAGCAAAGTAGTATAAAGGATTCGCAAACAAATTATCGAAACAAATATATTGTGTTATCAGACGATGTATATTACAGTGTGGGGTAAGATAGAACACCATAAGCACTTAAACCGCTTATTATGTTTTCGTGTTTATAACATTAACAACGTTATTCTAGAGTCGTGAGGCTGCGGTTATTATACAAGTTTGTAAATATTCTTTGTTTACTACAAAATGAGACGAGAAAAGAGAACGAAAACATGTCCCATCTTACCACCCTATCATATATTTATTAGAGTGGGGAAAGGTGGGACAGCATTTCATTATATTTTCTCATTTAGTAGTTAACAAAGAACATTCAAAGAATTATAAAACCGTATCCTCACGACTCCCATAGATCGTTGTTAATTGTTTAAAACACGATCAGGTTATTTAGATACTATGTGCTAAAGGTGTCTCAAATTTCCCCACCCTATACTATAATATTACTATGCCTATCGCAGGTCTGCATTGCAGCTTTATTAGCAAAATACCATTAGTGGTGTTTTAGTTAAAAATGTTATCGACAGCTTGGATATTCACCGGATGGACGGTTGTTGGAACGTCTGTTACTTTGTTCGGCTTTTTATTTTTCTACGATACAAAAACCCCTGGAAATATAACGAGCACAACAACCACATCAGCGCCCGAAACATCTACTAAATTGATAGTTACGACTTTACCTACAATTTTGAACACTACTGTTTTCGAAAGTACAAGCAGTATAAGTACTACAAGCAATACTTCAATATTTAGTTGCGGGAGACCACCAATAGTTGGACGAAGTGCAGAGGCGTTAGGTTACGTATTGTTCAAGATATGTTATGTTGTATATATAGTTACGTATTGTTTAGGTTTTACATAATCTATATATATATATATATAGTTGGGTGGAGGAAGAAGGGACACATTTTCGTTTAGTTTTCTCTTTTTATTTGGTAGTAAACAAAGAACATTCAATGAATTATAAAACCGCATCTTCACGACTTCCACAGACCGTTGTTAATTGTTTAAAACACGATCAGGCTATTTGGATATTATGTTTTAATGGTGTCCCATCTTCCCCCACTCTACTATATATATATTATTTTTTCTCTTCCAATACAGTAACGAAGATTATAATATAGGTTAATGTTAAAACAACGAGAAGGAGATTAGCAACAAAATCACAGTCGTTAAAATACGCTGCTGTTGGTAAAACGATTTAGTAAAAGTTTAAATAAAAGCGTGGCTGCTAAACGCACAATATGATGCGAGCTACAATTTTTAAATTATTTAAAAAAAAACTGAGACTGAACTTGTAATGTTTACAGAACCTGTTCTTGGACCTTTTCTGGTGGCAATTTTAAAAGGAAGAATAATAGGTAAGAACGTGTAGTGCTGTGGGGTAAGATAGGATATAACGTTATTAAAACCTAAATCCTATATAATTTTTTGGGAGATTTGTTGTATAGTTGGGTGGGGTTAGATGGGACACCTTTTCATTCTATTTTCTCGTCCCATTTGACTATAAACAAAGAACATTCAATGAATTATACAACTGTATTTCCACGACTCCTATATGCCGTTGGTAATTATTTAAAACACGATCAGGCCATTTGGCCATTACGTGCTAACCTAAATCTTCTCCCGCCCTGCTGTATAATATTGCTAACAATTTGGACAAGCAAGTAAAAAGAAACACGAGCTAATCAGTACGCCACGGTACCAGCTACAATATGCGATGATTCACGCACATCCATTGCGTTCCTACCTTCTGTTCATGTGCCATATAGCACCCGGAACAAATATATCGGCCGGAACGAATATATTAAGACACCAGCTACATTATGATTCAGTATATAGTAGAGTGGGGAAGATGGGACACCTTTTCATTGTGTATTCTCATTTCATTGGTTAGTAAACAAAAAAAACATTTAAAAAACTATAAAACCGTATCCCCACGACTTCCACAGACCGTTGTTAATTCTTTAAAACACGATGAGGCTATTTGGATAATATGTGTACAAGGTGTCCCATCTTCCCCACTCCTACTATATCCACATTACAATGATCCAGTATATCTATTAGGTTACTATATATGGGTTTCAACGGAAACTGTTGGTTAATTTGGATGCGTTTAAGGTGGAAGCACAGCATTGGAAGGTCAGTGGCCATGGATGTCTTACATTTATGAACGAGCAAATGGGATAAAGGATGGTGGAGTATGCGGGGGTACTTTGGTCAACGAAAGATGGGTTGTTACTGCAGCGCATTGCTTCGGGACGTAAGTTTTTGTAATAGCTAATTTTTATTGCGTTGATTTTACATAAAGGTATAGTTGGCACGTAGATAATCATCATAATTTTAACGCCCTGGCAAAGTGGTTAGAGCAACTGCCTCTAGCTTCAAGGCTCATCGCTGCTACCGTTTTGAACGATTGTGTTCTTGGGCAAGACACTTAACGGCAATTGCTTCAACCCAGTGGTCGCATTTGGGTTGCCTAAATTGTCAGCCATACAAAGTTACAATCACTCACAAAGTTGCATACGTGGTAACTCGTAATAAGCAGGCATAAGGTGTATGAAACAGAAAACTTGTGTCATAACGACTGTAGTTGCCCGCCATGCGAAGACAAGCAAGTTACATTTATTTATTTATTTATTTCCACAGCATATCGCCGGATTTGTATAGCGTTATATTCGGACGACATAACACAAGTGTTGTATCGGGAAATGAAATCCAACGAAGTATTATTCAGATAATTGTCCATGGCCAATACAATAGTTTGAACTTCAACAACGACATAGCTTTGATTAAGGTAATGTAGGTAGATTTATAACACATGATAACTTAATGATTATGGCGATCAGTTAATAATATTTCTGTGATAAGAAAGACCATTGATATAGTAGGGTGGGGGAAGATGGGACACCTTTAGCACATAATATCCAAATATCCTGATCGTGTTTTAAACAATTAACGATGGTTTATGGGAGTCGTGAAAATATGGTTTTAAAATTTCTTGAAAATTCTTTGTTTGTTATCATATGGAACGGGAAAATGGAATGAAAAGGTGTCCCATCTTTCCCCACCCTACTATATATATGTAATATGTAAGTTTGTGTGTAATTTTTGGTATTATCGGCGCCGTAGTAAAAAGGTTACCTTTGTGCTCAAATAGGCCTGAAGGTATCATTGTGAGCATATGTGTCCACGGAAAGAAACTTAACGACAACTGTTCCAACCCAGTAGTCAAAAATGCGGGTTGTCAGTGTCGGCCGTAGAGAAAAACAATCACCTACAAAGTTACATACGTTGTAACTCTTAAGCTAACACGAGGCGTATGAAACAGAACACCCGTGTTATAACGACTGTCGTTGCCCCACCACGCGAGGATAAATAAGTTACATTCATTCAATCATTCATTATAAATGTTCACAGACAAACGAATCAGTTACGTTTAGTGAATATGTAAGACCAGCTTGTATTGTGGACAACAACACTCGAACGGACAACACGTTTGAACCGACGTTTGCTGGTTCCATCTGTACAATTCTTGGTTGGGGGTTGACCGGTAAGTTTAATCTTAACGAGCATTTTTTCTGATTTAAACTTAAATGTCAAATTGTTTGTTACATTATATTGTTTGTGGTCAGTAACCTCTTTTATCGAATAGGTTTTGTGTATATAGTAAGGTGGAGGAAGATGGGAACTTTTCATTCTATTTTCTCGCTTTTCATTCTACCCATAAACGTGTATAATAACGAATGTCGTCCCATGAACTATATACTCGAAGAAAAGTGTCAAATAAAAGCGTGATTGCTAAACCCCACAACAGTATAACTAACTCATGTTAAGTTGTATTTAATAATATTATAACAAAGAGTAATTATAAGACAATCGTGTTGCGAAAGGCAATTTAAAGTTTATTTATTCATTTATTAAGGACAATAAAAAAAACAAACTTTTTTTTGTTCGTCTATAATCCAGCTTCACCAAGAGGGTCGCGTAGTGACGTATTGATGCAACTGAACGTGGTCGTCACCCCCCGTATTTTATGCGAGGAACAAACTCTTGTGCATTCAACGTCTTACAACAATCGTATAGTAACGACAAGGGACCCGAAGTTTTGTGCTGGAGGGATAGCTGGAGAGGATTCATGTAATGTATGACAATGTTGAAATGTACAAGTTTAATGTAATGTGACTTATTTATCCTTGCATGACAGGGATAGCGACAGTAGGTATAACACGACTGTTTTGTTTCATACACCCCGTGCCCACTTACGAGTTACCAGCACGAATGTAACTTATATATCCTCGCGTGGCGGGGCAAATATAGTCGTTATAACACGAGTGTTCTGTTTCGCACCTCCTGCCTGCTTACGAGTTACCACACCACTTTTTAAAGGTTTTTTTTCCAACTTTTGATTTTATGACTTTTAGACAATCCGTAAGTTACCGCTGGGTTAGAGCAAGTGCGGTTAAGTGTCTTGCCCAAGGACATATATTCGGCTACAGTACAGTAGCAGCGAAAAGCCTTGAACCCATAACCCCACTAACCAGGCACCAGCATATTCAACCGTTTTTACAACCGTTCTAACTATACATAGGGTGACAGTGGCGGACCTTTGCTGTGTCTACACCCCGATGGCTCGTATTACTTACATGGTATAACTTCATACGGAACTACTATATGTGGGCAAGCACAAAAACCAGGAATATACACAAAGGTATAGTGTAACACAAAACTTTATATAGGCAATAGTTTATGCATTATGTCACATTTCTTCAGGTGGAAAATTTTACAAGTTGGATCGAGATGAACACAAGAGTATAAATAATAGACTTATAAAAACACTTGCAGTTTTGTGTTTCGAAGATATTCTATCCGGTTTCAGTCTGTGTTTTTAAATACAAACATACACTTTAACCGAAACATAGTATTTAAGGTGCAATAAAATTCCAGTTCTTAAGTATATTTTCCAATCAATTTTCATTTTCTACGAACGACTGCAGCATCTTAAAACTCCTTGACTGGTTTGATTTGTTTGGGGCTGCAGACTGTCGATGTACTTCGCGGAAAACAGCAGAGTTTGGGTTCAGAGGGGAAGAGTCTCCGCTAGCCCTAATTCAGAAAAAGATTAAAACAGTTGAATAAACGGACTTCTTATTTATCCTTGTGTTGCGGGACAAAGACAATCGTTTTAAACGGTTGTTCTGTTCTATACATCTCGTGAACACTTACAAGTTACCACATGTAACTTATATATCCTCGCATGGCGGGGCAATGACAGTCGTTATAACATGGGTGTTCTGTTTCATACACCTCGTGCCCGCTTACAAGTTACCACGTATGTAACTTATATATCCTCGCATGGCGGGGCAATGACAGTCGTTATAACATGGGTGTTCTGTTTCATACACCTCATACTCGCTTAAGTGTCACCCCACATGTACAACTTCGTGAATGATTGCTTTTGTTACGAGTTGCAAGGTAATAAGAGTTATTACATAATTTGAAACTTTGTGGGTGGTTGTTTTCTGTGTGGCTTATAATTTGGACAACCTATTAGTGGCCACAGGGTTGTAGCAATTGTCGTTGTGTTAAGGACATAATAAATACATCCTTAATGGTGGCAGCGACGAAACTTAAACCTCAAACTAGCGTTTGTGATTGTTTACTTGAAAAATCAATGCTTGTTTCAACAGCACATATCATGTTAGGATCGTTCTTACCCGGGCAAAGACACTCCCATAGATTGAGCTTGTGCTTGTACAGTATCAATGATATTATCATTCGAATACATTCCCATAGGCGTGTTATATTGCGCGTGGATCACTTTAGATTTGCCTGGTCCTTTCATCTGGAATGTAATGCACTTTGTAAATTGATTCTTCGTAACTTTATTTTCATTTATTTTGAAAACGATAGAGAAGATCATATAATTTAAACACGGAAGAGAAGGGAATTAACAGCAAAACGACAGTCGTTAAAGGTTAAAAAGGTGTGTGGAAGAGCGTTAGTTAAAAGTGTGGCTGTTGCATTCCTTAGAATCATTGTTTCATGGATTTTATTTGAATAAGTGCCCGATGATGCCATTCTAGGTAAAATATAGTAGAATGGGTGAAGATGGGACACGTTTATCACGTAATATCTGAATATACTAATCGTGTTTTGAACAATTAACAACGCTCTTTTAGAGTCGTAAGCATACGGTTTTACAATGTTCTAAATGTACTTTGTTTACTACCAAGTGGGACGAGAAAATATAATGAGAATGTGTCCCATCTTCCCCCATCTTACTATATATTTATAATTTATTGGGCTTGATTTTGGTATGTTACCCATTTCGCAGTATCTAAGCCCTACTATAATTTTGTTACGAGAATTGTCTAAATTTATGACCACTAGGTCAGAACCAGATCCATTGAGTTTAGCACAAATATCTTGTTTAAAGCAATAAAAGTTTCTATAGATACATAAAAGCACTTACGACTACAGTTCCTTGTTTTGTTGATGCGGATTTTTTAAGCATCGATGGATCGAACACTGGTACAGAGTTGTGACCGCTTATAGGTACTTTCATAGGTCTGTATGAAAGAAAAGAACGTAAGTTATTTATCCTATCGTATAAAAAGAAAACCACAGTCGTTACAACATTAGTGTTCTGTTTCATACACACCTCGGGCCAGCTTACGAGCTACCACGAATGTAACTTTGTGTAGGCTTGCTTTTTGGGGATTTTTATCATTTTATTTATATATGCCTGATAATTTGACAACCTATTAGTGACCACTGGGTTGGAGAAATTGACGTCTTGCCCAAGGACACATACGCCTACAATGGTAGCAGCATCGAGCCTCGAACCCTCACACTGGCCTATATAGAGGCCGACGGTAACCAGTTTGGCATTTCGGAAATAATTTATGGTTTAACCTTGTCGTGGAGCATAAACTATAAGAATATGCTTATATACTCAATATATAAGAATATATACCTTGTTGCAGTTCCACTTTGTCCTGTTCTATTATGTGTTGGCCCGCCTTGTACCTTAACATAAGTTTTATAATATACGTTCATAAATACAGTTGTGTTCACATAGTACTGACTTCATTTACGACTACGGTTATATAATTCTGGATTCCTTTGTTTACTCCCAAATCGAACGAGAAAAATAGAAAGAAAACATGTCCCATCTTACCCCAACCTACTATATATGTGCACTTCAATGCCATTCAGTTGTGATGTTATTTGATTCATGCTGCTAAAAAACAGATAAAAGCCAACATGAAAATAAGCACAATTTGATTCCAAACTGGGCAGTGTGGAAATTGATAAACACAGCACACGTATGAATAATTAACTTTAAACGAACGAATGTAACTAACTTATCCTCGCGTGGCACAAATTTGTCCCATTTTACCCCAACCTACTAGAGGATTTAAAAAAAGGTTTTCTGTATCAACTTATACATGCACATAAGGTAACTGTATTTTGTTCAAGAATTTTCCACTCTTTGTGTACAGTAAAATGTATGACAATAATCATTTTTTTGCTCATCTGGTGTATAAAGAAACCTGATTAAGTTTTTCCGAATGATAGACAAATGTAGAAATAAAATTAACGTTTTTTTTTACCAGATGGACCAGAATAGATTATATTACATTAAGAATAGTAGCAGAAGTAACAGAATGAATGTATGAAGATAAAAGTACAAATATATTTGGAGGAAGTACAATGAAACTTAATGCAAATACTAGTACATAAGATAAAGTTCAACCCAAAGCCAAAAACACACAAGTGCATGTGACACAAGTAACAATAGGGAAGCGATAAAGTATCTTTGACCTTTACATTCAACATTTTGACAGCTGTTTGTTCGTGCTATCTCATAATTTGCACAAAGCTGTTATGATTTTTTTCTGTTTTATTTTTCCACATACATGAAGGAATGTATGTTATTTACCCTCAGCGTGGTGACACGGGTGTTCTGTTTCGTGCACCTCTTGCCAGCTTATGAGTTACCACATGTGTAGCTTTGTGGGTGATCATTTTATTTTTTTAATGTATGGCTGACATATGAACTGCCTATTAGTGACCACTGGGTTGGGGAAATTGCCATTAAGTGTCTCTTATAGATACACCTGCCACCAATGGAAGCAGCCTTAAACACATATCACTTGTGCTAAAGACTGCCACGCATTGCCAGCAATGTTTTCTCTAACCAACAGGTAAAACATTAAGTATTATATGCCCTTTGCACCTTAGAAAATTGGGAAACCATCGAAATATAAAATATAAAGTGTCTTATACTTTATAAGTGATATGGAAGCACTTGATGCTTACATGGAATGTGAAAAATGCCGAATCAAACTGCATGATTATAATGGTGGCTTTTCAAAATTTATGACTTAATTGCAACTAGAATTTTATATAACACAAGAACATAGGCTCCTATCTTTTGGAAATCAGGGAGCTTTTTAGACCAAATGCCCAAGACTTTATCCTTAGTTGGTGTTTTTTCCCCCTAATTTACCAGTTGTACATTTACCCATATTATTCACATAGTTGATGATTATATGATTCCAGGGCATTCCATGCATACCCATGTTAGGCACCTATGTACATGTGGTAATTGTTTTGTAAAATACAGTTAATTTGAAATCACCCACACATTTCAGTAAGCTTTGGTTAAAGACATTGTTTACAAGTCCGGTGATTCCTGCACTACTTTGGTCATGTTGCTGGTGTCTGGTGTTGTTGTTTTAGGTTTGTATGAAACCGAGCGAAATCCAGTTGTGTTCGGCTTGGTTTGTGCAGCAGCACCAAACGGTACGGCGGATCTATTGTGACGTGACAGACATTCCTTTTCGTGCTGCTCGCGGGTCTGGTTTACACCATGCAAAACATGCATTCAAACTTGAAATTTGTTATATGAAAGCACTGACTACTTCATGCAATGGTAACCCAAACATATAGGTTATTAAAAAAAACTTAAACCTCGTCAAAATTTCCTATTTTTTACATAATGGTACAATATATAAATCATTTATTTTATTTTCAGTTTACTTTTATGGTTGAAAAATCCAGGGTCTATATTTTACACCCTTGTAAAATTCTCAGGGTAGGCTTGTATACCCTGTACTACATATATTAACACCATTACTTTATATCATACATAACTATGTAGGTGGTCATATATTCAGTACTACTACCCTACTATGTTGTAAGATGACAATTGATCAATATAATTGAACCAAACTTACATAAATACTTCTGTCAGCATCCATGGTTATCTCACCAGATGAGTTTTGAGCCACAGCTGCAGCATTTCTGTTGTAAAAGTGTCAAGTTTTATTATATTATGAATTTATGATGATCAGTAGTCTGGCCAGGGGGTTTAAAGAGTCATAACTCATTTTTGTGTTTGTAGCCGTAGGATACAGGTTCAAGGCTCTATGCTGCTACCATTGTGGCACATGTGTCCTTGAACAAGACACTTAACTATAAGTGCTATAATCCAGTGGTTTCTTATGGGTTAACTGTCAGGCATACAGAAATGCAATCACCCACAAAGTTACATGCGTGTAGTTCGAAGGCGGCACGGGGTTTATGAAACAGAACATCTGTGTTATAACGACCGCCGCTGTTCACCATGTGAGGATGAACAAGTTAATCATTCATTTATCATCACCTAGCATGACTACATTGCTTCCTTTTATTACAATGCATAGAGTTTACCCATTGATTTATGGCACAGGCAAACATATTTAATGAAATGAATGAATGTAACTTGCTATATCCTTGCGTGGCTAGAAAATGACAGTCGTTATAACACGAAGGATGTTTATACACCTCGTGCCAGCTTACAAGTTACCATGTATGTAACTTATTTAACTGCACGTAGCCGAAAACTACAGTTGTTAAAAGTTAAAACACGGGTGCTCTGTTACATACACCTCGTGCCAGCTTCAGAGTTACCTTGTATGTAACTTTCTGGGTTATAATAATACTTCCTTACTTTTCAACAACGAGTTGAATTGACCCAACCGCTTGCTTTATTTTAACCTCACATTGATCCTGAGTCATTTCAGTAACAAACAGACCGTTTACAGCAACCAATACATCACCAGAAGTCAAGCCAGATCGTGCTGCTACACTTCCAGGTGTAATCTATGAAACAGATGAAATGTTAGCTTTCATACCATTTCACTTGTTTCATTTTGCGACAATATATTAACGGAAATTGTGAATGACTAAATGAAACATGTTTTATCCTCGTGTGGTGGAGCAAGACAGTCGTTATAACACAGGAATTCTGTTTTATACACCTCATGCCCGCTTACAAGTTACCACGTATGTAACTTTAAAGATTATTATTTTTATTTTATGACTGCCAATTTGGACAACCCACAAAAGAGCTCGGCCCTCGTAAGCAGGCACGAAGTGTGTGAAACAAAACTCTCTGGTTAACGACTGAAGTTACACCGCCACATGTGGGTAAATAAGTTACATATATTTAGCCCTACTTACCCGTGTAATAACTAATGGTTGGTTGAATTCCTTTCCTCCAGATAATCTGAAACCCCATGGTGCAGATCCAAACAAAGTAACAGAATTTTGAACCCGTGGTGGAGCCATCTTAACCTGCTGTGATTCCTGTGTAATAAAAATGATTAATATAGTAGGGTGGGGGTAGTTGGGACACATTTTAACTCTATTTTCTCGTCCGATGTGGTAGTAAACAAGGAATTTTTAAAGAATCATAAAACTATATGCTCAAGACTCCCATAGACCGTTGTTAACTGTTTAAAACATGATTAGGATATTCGGATATTATGCGCCGAAGGTGTCCCATCTTCCCCCATCCTACTATATGAAGGTTAATTTTGTATTTTTGAAAAAAATAGCTCATTTAGATTGAAAACAATGTCCTATAAATAAATTGATTTTATCTGGGGGTGGTTAATATAACATTGCGGGTAGACTTGTCTACCTTGCCACCCCAGGTTTGGCGCCTATAACAACATACATTATTGAGCATAAATATTCTAATAGAAACTATGCATACAACTGTAATGCTAAATTTTAATAAATTCAAACAGAAGACTAAAATGCTTATCATAAATTTACTTGCCAAACACTTTCTGTACACTTTGGGTTAACATTTACTAAATAATAAGGGCAAATTTGTTCAGCCTTTTACTTAAATCAACAGTCCGATGTTAAAAAAACGCAAGCAACTGTTCAGTACTTAGCGATAATGTTGTTTGCAAGCTACAGCCACAATCTGCTGGTAACAGCTGAATTCATTAAGGCGAGACAAAGCGAAAGAGAATCAGATCAAATAGAAGCAACGCCCAAAAAGAAAAAGGTAGTTTATCGAATGCGTCATGTCTATTTCAACTGCTTATTTGTCGACCGCCTACATCCTATAGCTCAGCACCACGAACGTAACATTTAAAGTGTTCTTTTAGAAGTCAAACGTGATATTTCAATAGACTGCGTGTAGCGGCCTCGCTTATATGGCGTTGTGGGCGTAATATGCGATTGAAATTTATGAAAAGCGTATACATAACGGACCACACGGCTATTCAAGACAGGAAACCATTACTTTATGTTGTGACGCTGCAATTTAATGCTTTTATTTGCTGTCATCACGGCTCCATATCAAGTCAAGGCCGCAGATCAAAAAGGGACATCCAACTTTAACAAGAGAGCTTGGCCCTAATGGATGGGCACGTGTCAACTAAAATCACAACAAAGAAGAAAAATCCGCAATAATCCGGAAATTCCCAACACGACGCCTATTTTCTAAGAACAAATGTTTTTTTCGAATACGAAAATCAAAATTAAAAAGAAAGAACGAGATAATTGTTTTGCAATTAGGCCGTTTAGGCCGTTTTATTATACTAACGCATTCATAAAACCGAATATAGTATTCTTCATATTAGTTTATCAATCAATACACAACACAAATGGAAGCTTTAATATTATTTTTTCTGGTTCGCTGTTAAGTATCTTTCTGGAAAATAGAAACAAGATTAAAATACCTTCATAGTTTATGTGGCTGGCGTTGGTGGAAAGCCACTACGGCACGACAAGCCCCCAGCCAATGGTAGTGGGTTTCTACTCTGGTAAGAAACCCCTTGCCATACCCAGGCAAGGTAAAACCAAACCATATAGACAAAAATAGTAAGGAACACACCAACAAAAAGACAAAAATAGTACAACGAGTGCAGCGACATACATGTGCCAAACATGCAACAAACACAACAGCTCAATCATATCAAAAAAGGGACACAGCCAAAAAGTAATTAACGCGAACATAATCATTGAAACATCCACAAACAAAATATGGTTCAAATCCTGAAGGTTAATCATTTGCAGTGTACACCATATTGAATGTCCGACCGCAAGGAGTCGAAGCCAACAACAGCTCCCCAATCAAAAGGTAAGTCGCCATGTTGGTACCGCGATACTCTCGTCGTATCTTCACACAATATAATAACGTCCGGCTGCTACGCACCGTATCGACCGTTACAAAACTGCGTCAGGTTGCTACGAACCGCATTGACAGTGACCTAATATCGAGCGTAGCATTACTGTGCCGGTAATGACCTTAAATATCTATAGCGTAGCATCACTGGCGGCGACGTCCACGCAACAACTTGACCGTGACGTAACTCAATCAAAACTGGCATAACCGCACCGAACGCAGGGTCATGACAATGCTCTGACCCACCGTATCGACGTCGTAGCGTAATTGTGACGTGGCCATCGTCCCAATCACGCTACATGACGTTTGTAGAATTATTTTATCGGGATGCAGAAGCTTATATTTTAAAGAATTAAATGGAAAGTTATGGACTTTAATTATGCGCCTATTATACTGCGTGTTGATATTACTCGAGTATTTGTGTACCAACATAGCGTTCTTACCAAGTGATTAGGACAATACAGAATCGCTGAAGGATTCGACCTTTGTAGACGAAGTACACGATAGAGTGTACAACAACAAAATCCGATCCAGCAAGATGTTCGCCATAGTTTCATTGCATATATTTCATAGACATGCAAAATGCACTATAGTAGTGACTGACTAAAAATAGCTGGCGACGTTAGGTCCAGCAGAAAAAGTGTGCGGCACCCAGGCTGGCAGACATACAAAACACAACTCATACTTATAAAACATCAAACCTTAAACCATTTATCCTTTTATCGGCGTCTTCGTCTTTGTTCTTCGTCTGCAAAGTTAAGATAGTTACGTCACAATTATACGCAACAATTACGTAACTATCAACTACAGATTTTTCACTAGTTCTATTAAAAGTTTATTCTACATTTAAATTTATTCCAAAGTTATCGTTTATTAATAAGTCATAAACAATAATAAATCATAAACAATGATAATATACAATACCTTGCGCTTTTCTTCGGCAGCTTTATTCGCTGACTTTTCTGCAAAAAGATCGTTTAATATTAGTTAGTATAAAAAGTACTGTGGGGTAAGATGGATACATCAGATTTCCGGATCGGATCTTGTTTTTGACAATTAGCAACGCTCTTTTGGAGTCGTGAGGATACGGTTATGTAATTATGTTAATATAGGTTTCCTACCAAATAGGGCAATAAAAGAGAATGAAAACATGTCCCATCTTACCCCCACTCTTACTATATTATTATATAGAATTACCTTCATTCTTGTTTTACGCCATGACCTGCTTGATCCTCTGTGACGTCACATACCATGTTCTGCAAATGTTTACGTTAAAACTCCATTCAAAGCAAATAAGCATGTTACGAAACAATCAACTTACGAAGTGGGTTCTTCTGTTGCGTCATCACCACTTCGTGACGTCACATCATCGAGGTTTCTAGAAAAGAGCTTATGTACGTAATAATGCCAATTGTGCTTTATACTTTACCAAGTCTTTGATCTTCTTGCTTCGCGCTCATGGCGCAAATATAATTAGAATATACAAGTAATGTGCCTCGCACCGACAAAAAACGCGCATGGGGCCCCATGAAACGAAAAAGTCGCGCAACGTACGCTTAGAATAGTGGCGTGTTGTTCAACTATGACGTAACGAAATTTATGACGTAACATTCGCGCGAGTGGTAGAAAGCGAAATCTATACGATTGTGTCGGATTGTGACGTAAAGGACCGCAGAGATTGTGAACCGAGATATTGCGCGTGACGTCGCGAGTGACGTAATAAAGAACCGTCGCGATTCTTTAAACAGAATGTGATGAAGAATAATTTAAACTTTATATATTAAAGTAATAAACGCAAGGCACAAAACTTGTAGCATATGTTTTAATATATAATGTAGTAATGTTACTGTATTGTAGTATACAGTAATAATATATGTTATAGTAAATAGTATGTCATAATATATTACTAATGTAATGAAACAATACTTAACTCGAGTCTTGCAAGAAATCTTCTTAAAACCTTCCAACTTGTAACTTGGTGCGGAACCAACTTCATCTAAACTGAAACGTGGTAGCTTGTGGAAGAGGCGTTTTATACGCGGGGCAATCAAGGCGGGCGTAATCAGCTGGTGCGAGGCGTTAGTCACGTGAGCAATCTGACCAATCAGCTTCAAGGATTAGATGGCGGACTGATTGTGACGTCAGTTTAATACTGTGACGTAACAAACTAAGTTTACAATGATTCGCGTTTTTCGATTCATGTAATAAACGATTAGAAATCTGAAGAATAAATTTAATGAATATTTATATTTTGATTCAATTGTTTCATAAGATTAAACTTTATTTCCGTAATATCTATCGTGCAGTAGGTTGGGGGAAGATGGGACACCTAAACATTTTGATCGTGTTTTAAACAATTAACAACGGTCCATGATAAACAATTAACAATGGTCTTTTCTTTGTTTATTACCAAATGGGTCAGGAAAATAGAGTGAAAAGGTGTCCCATCTTCCCCGACGCTGCTATACATTTGGTTTATTGATGCTAAGTGTGTGTAAGTGTGGCGTTTATATTGATACTGCATAAAATACGTTGTTCCATTCTTGAACAAGCTCGATTTTAGATCAAATTTCGATTTATACTAGTTATTTTCCTCTGCGCACATGAACGGGTTTTTACCGACTGATGGATAAATATAAAACTCGACAAAGCTCGCAGTAAGCAAACACAGCAATGTTAGTTCGGTGGTAATCTCGCATTGGTAGCATCAATTATATGCTATATTAAAACTATCGTGTAAGGTTGCAGGCAACTGTAAAGTAGAACTGTTTTATATTTTAAATTGAGTGGAATATGTATCAGTTCTCGTTACTTGGGTAGTGCTAAGATAATCTCTTGCTCTTGTTTATTTTCATTTTTTACGACTCCGGCTCGGCCAAAAGTAGCCGGAGTCCGGCTCCTGCAGGTCCGACTCCAGCTCGTGGACATCTCTAGCTTGAACAGAGCCTGGTCTTGAATTGTTGTTACACCATAAAAATCTAAAAGATAGAAGGCCAACTGGCTGTTTGTTTACTTTTCATATATGAGCAAAATACGGGAGTGATCCCATAGCATATCTTGTACAGAGCAGCATGTTTAATGGTGAAGTTATATGATCAGCAATTAACATTGTTTATTGGTTGGCGATTGAACGGGGCCGTTTTTGTTATCCCCGTATGGCTGTGGTTATTAAGAATCTTGGTGTTGTTTATTTACGTTATCGCCAATACAACTGTAATTCTTTATTCAGTGAGGAGTATTAACCAAGTTATGGACAATAGTTGCTCATTTATTGCAGCTTAAACTGCAGCAGCTTCAAAGTTAAACTAACGCTTATAAAAGCGTTGGTAAAACGCCGGGTTTTAAAGTCATATAAGCAGCTAGCTATATTTTATAATGACATTTCATTACAGGACCAAATCACATCAAGCATTTCAGTTTGTGCAGTGAAGTTTCTACACGACATACTATCAACCAATAAATTATGTGATATCTGAAATTATGTATATTCATAATACAATTACACTAACATCAAAAAAACACAGCATTTTTTTGTGATATTTAAGTTAGCATGGAAGTTGTAATCAATCAAGGTCCATCTCTTCCTTCTGCTCAGTTTTCTCTTTCTTTTCTTTCGACGATTCATCTTTAGTTTTTTCATCAGGAGTGTCAGGTGGGGGAACTTCCTCTTTAGGTTTAGGTTTAGGTGTATTCATTATAGAGTTGCATGTGCTTTCCATGCTCTACAATATCAATAAATGTAACAAATTTTTAACAACTAGTCTTAAACCTGCCACCATTGTGGGCAGATGTGTCTTTGGGCACATTATAACGCAACTACACGACTAAACACGAGTGTGTGCAACAGAACACCCACGTTATAACGACTGTCGTTATCTCGCCACGTGTGGATAAATTTATGTTTTAAAAAGTAGTAGAACAAACTAGTAAACATAGGATAACTATTCTATTCTATGTGGGTAAGGTCCCGCAGCATGGCACGCCATTAGTCCTAGGATTTAGGCCAGGATTAGTCCCCACCCTGAGTGGTATAAAAAAACACAGGATAACACTAACCTTCAGTTTCGCAACGATTTCAGATACCGTTACAACCGGATTTGATGATTTCGAAAGTGCATTCTGTTTCTGAAGCATTTGATTATACCACTGTGATGCTGCTGTGGCGGATTCTGTAACTTTGTCAACTTCTTTCTGTTCGATGTGAATGTATTTCTCATCCTGTGTAAATTACAAGGTAATGAAATAGAACCTCGGTTCTATTTTGTTGGTTTTCGGAGCGCGAGGTAATGATTAGGAGAGACAGATGGGTGCACTCGTACTGTGCCGTTAGAGGTGAAATTCATGGACCGGCACAAGACGATTGACTGCGAAAGCATTTGCCAAGAATGCTTTCATTATACAAGAGAGCAGGGCTTAATGAACGAGCACATAGCTAATAAGGTTCGGATCACAAGATTTAACCTCAAATACAGGGCAATCATCAAAAAACACAAAGTTAAAGATTATATTTAAAGCTATGAAACCCAACATCTGTATGCATGTATACCTACATTTTTATATATATAAAAACATCCTACTTTTTCATTATAGTTATGCAAAAACTTTGAGATTTTTTGCAAAGCAGAACCAAGTTGTTCAAAAGCTGCTGGTCTTGCTGCTGCCTCAGTGTATCTCCTAAACACCGGGTCCCCAGATTGTTTCAACTCGGCAAGTTTATCAACATAAACTTGTTTCTTCTCATTCTCACCTTCTTCATATAACCAATTCTCTGTTTGCTCTAAAACTGCTACAAACCTATCTCGGTCCTGCATAAGAATAAAGGTGTTAATATTTTATTTGTTGTTGTATACTTAATAGTCAGCCATACATTTAGGAAATCAAAAAATAATCATCCACAAAGTTACATATGTGGTAACTTGTGAGCCTGCATGAGGTGTATGAACAGAACACCCGTGTTATAACGGCTGTTCTCTATGTTTACCAAGACCTGTATGCTATCTCTTTAAAGTGCAACAATTGTTTATTGACTTTTATTTATGTTTATTCCTATTTTATGTTTAATGTTACACTTAGTGATTTTTGTTGGAATAAAAGCTAGAAGGTTCGCACAAATGGTTCAGCATCGAGCCTTGAACCCAACACCTCTGGGTTGGGGGAAGGCGCTAACCACTGCCGTTTAAAATGTGACGCAATACTAAGTTTTCCCTTCATGCAAGAATATAGGTGATGATGTTACGAACCTCTTCTGTGATGTATCCATCGTATTTATCGTAAAGTTTTCCCCGCATATCATAAACATATTCCTCAACAAGATTTTTCGCTTCTGAAGTCTCGTATTCAAGCTTGTCATTCATGATCATCTTGTTCTAAAACATAAAACTCATGCTAGAAACTGAACATTTTATATTTTATTTTGAAAAAAATAGTAAAGATCCTATTATTGAAAAAATGAAGAAAATAGAATCAAAAGCAAAACCACAGTCGTTAAACCATAAATAAAAAATAATAGCGCTTTTCAAACGCATAGCTTTTAAAATCTACCAATTTAGTTTTTTTTCAGAATCTAACTTAAGCAGTGGCAATTTAGTCGGTTGTTTGATGATCATAGAAAGAGGGTTACCATCATCAGTGGGAGGGTTACCATTTCAATAGACAGAGGCACAGCCAAAAAAAGTTGGTTAGAAAAATATTTTTAAATTTTTTTAATTAAAACAGTTTCTAATTTTTTTTCTGACTGCGCCACTGTCCATGGACACCTAGAACATTCCAAGGAAATGCTCAAAAGTTGAACCTGTTTTACTTAAACCAAAACCAATCTTACTTCAAGTTCAAACATCCGTTGAAGTTCTGCTTCGTTGATCTGCATGTGCAGTTGCGACTCAAACGGAAGATCTTTGGATTTAACTTTCACTTTTTTCTTCTTCTCAGTTTTTTCATCACAGTTCTTCTTTTCTTCATTATCTGATATTTGTAAATGTAAATGAAATGAATGTAACTTGTTTAACCTACAGGACGGCGCAATGACAGTCGTTATAACACGGGTGTTCTGTTTCATACACCTCGTGCCCGCTTATAAGTTACCATGTATATAACTTTGTGATTGTTTTTTGAGATTTTCATTCATATTCTGTAACTTATTTATGGCATTAACAATGGCTCAGGCAATACATGTATAAAACGAAGCAATTATTTATTTTACTAACTTTTTTAAAGAAAGTAAATAAACTAACCAACTGAATTAGTATTTTCTTTATTATCCGTATCAGCAGCAGCAGGTTCACTACTTTCGTTTGTCTTCTCAGTGTTAGTAGGCTCAGTTTCCATTGGTGGCTGTTAATTCACAGCATTGTATCACAGTTTTGAATAAGAATATATCAGCCATAGCGATATTTCGCAGTAAAAAAAATTAGCTTGGTTTTTATAGAGCTTTGATGGTGGTTAGTTTAAAACTTGAAAAATTAGGGGGAGTTGAAATTTTTAAACCCCTTTATTTCCACCTAGAACAACCCTTTTGATTGACGTAGCTTACTATATTGAAAAACGAGAAAACTTTCGTAAAATAAATAACTAGATATTGCAACTGCTTTCAAATAATAAATTTTAAATTTAAAAAAATGGGATGTCTTTATAAAAAAGAGAGGCCACCACCTTCCAACATCTCCTAAATTGGGCCAATGACTGTAATCACATTTTAAATTTAAAAGAAACGAATTGTTTCTCTTTTATAAAAAAAGGGAGTCCCCACCCTCTAACACAGCCTAAATACTTTTAACACCCCCCTAAAAAACATTTGCAATCTGACTTTACTTTGAGGAATGAACCAAGCACACACGCATATTACCTGTTCAGGATCTGCTGGTTTGTCTTGTTCTTGTGTCTCCATCGGTTCTTCACCATTTATTACCGCGGGAGGTTCTTCAAGCTGGAAAATATTTCTTGTTGTTACCAGAAGAAAATATAACGAAACCAATTTTGCAATAGACGTAATTGCCATTTATCAATGCAATAGACGTAATTGCCATCCATCAATCATACACTAAAACAATTACCCACAAGTTACTTTGGTAGATCATAAGCATGAGGTGAATCGAACAGAAGTGTTATAACAACTGCGGTTGCCCCGCCATGCGAATATATAATAAGTTACATACGAGGTAACTCTTAAGCAGGCACGAGGTGAATTGAACAGAACACCGTGTTGTAACAACTGTCGTTGCTTACCGTGCGAGAATAAATAAGTTACATGCGTGGTAACTTGTAAGCGAGCACGAGCTGTATGAAACAGAACACCCGTGTTATAACAACTGTCGTTGCCCCGCCATGCGAATATAAATAAGTTACATACAATCATTCAAAGTTCAAACATACAAACATACCAACCTTTTCAATGATACTCGCTTGAGTAACAGAGAACAACCCATGGATGTTGATGCGAACCTTAACTTTAACCTTGGATGCTTCACCATCTTTATTAGGAATCACATTGCTTATGCAGAAGTTACCTGACAAAGTTATGATTATTACAATAAGTGTCTATCTTTTGCTAAACCAGGGTTCTCTATAGTCCTGTGGTAGTAGATGTTTAATTGGTGCGTTAATTACCAATCATCCTGTTACTATGTGTATGTATACAGATTATTCACATAGTGTATCACAACCAACTCCAGGGCATTCATCCATACCCTGCATACCCATGTTAGGTGCCTATTATTATTACAATAACAAAATAAAGCCACTAAAAAACTTGGATGCAAAACATAAACTACGCACAACTGGTTTGATTTTTTAAACTTTCTATAGTAAAAACAATATTTTATTAAACATAACTTTTGTAATAAAAACTTTATCATTTTTGTTATGAAATTTTTAATAGATATAGATATATATATATAAATATAAACCTATATATATATACCCATTTTTTAATAGTAAAACTCTTCATCACAAATCATTAGGATTACAGTTGCATCGGTTAACCAGTTAAACGGTTAACAATTAAACAAAAAATAGGAAAATTCACAGCCCTAATATATATATATACCCATTTTTAATAGTAAAAGTCTTTATCGTTAATTCTATATTAAAACAAACCAATATCCGAATGTGGATAGTTGATTTGATCGGGGTTGGTGTAACGAGCGTTCAGTGCAAATTCTTCCTTGCGATAAAATGAAAGCATCTTCGAGAACGGAGCTTGGTGGTTTCGAGGAAATATTTCCATATCTCTGTAATGTTTCGTGAATAAAAATATAAAACTACTCCTAAACAACTAAAAGGTAAAAAAATAACAAACACTTTGAAATCTTTCTTACTTGTTTTAAATATATATATATATATATTTTTACCCCGGCCCTATGAAACAAATTACCCAAATTTTTTACCCTTTCCAACCATTAAACTTGTTTTAGTTACAAGTTTTTCTTTTATTTACCAAAAAAATGCATTTTTTATTTTTTTTTATACCCATTTTTTATTATATACCCCAAGTTTTGTGCCTATGATTGTAACAATACACACCCTTCCTCATTCAGTGGTGCCTTCCATGATAATGAGATCGAATATGGACAACACTCAAGCACAGTAAAGTCACGAACTTTAAATGTAGGAGACAGCATAGCACACTGAAACAATAATTTGGTCGATGATCAGAAATATAGCAAAGGGTTCCGATTTTGTCTGTATTGTAGTTTGAAATAAAGATTTAAACTGAAAAAAAACAAGTGAAAAACCAGATATTAGCAACAAGTGTAAATGGACTCAAAGACTGTGTGTGTTGGATGCAGGACAGAGTCTCACTGTGAGCATGAAACACTGGACATAAGCGTTCTGGGTGTTGCGGTAATGGGCCAACTCTGGCCTAAATTCCTAGATGTTTGGGTAACTGGCCAAATCTGGACCATATCCCAGGAGAGTTTCATATAGAATACAAATACATTAAATGCAAATTGGAACCTGTAATGCACAACCACGCGCAACTGCTTCATCAGCGTTTAATGTCGTGCTTGCTTCCATTCCTAAGATTTTGTTGATCCTTGATCTCACAGCTGGAATTCTGGTCGTTCCCCCAACAATTTCAACCGAGTAAAAATCTTGACTCTGCAATTCTAATCAGAACACAAGAATTCAACACATGTAGCAATTTCCTTACCTAATGGTCCCTTATGGGTTGTTTAAATTATACGCCATACATTACAATGTATATATATATATATAATTAAAATATCCACAAAGTTACATTTGTGGTAACTTGTAAGCGGGCACAAGGTCTAAAGCAAAACACCTTGCAAAGTTTCACAACTTAAACAAGAACTTCTTAACCAACTAGTTTAAACTATCAAAATAAGAAATAGAAATCTACATACTTGTATCTTGCAGAATCTTTTGCAAAGGTATGTCAACTCTTTGTAATAGAGAATTGCATAATTCCTCAAACTCTGACCTAAACAGACAAAACAAAAGTGAAAATATGAACATATGCATACTGCATAGGCGCCTAACATTGGTAAGCAGGGCATGCATGAATGTCCTGGAAACAATTATGATACACTATGCCTATGCGAATAATCTGTATACACATAGATAACAGGTTAATTGGTAATAACGTACCAATCATAGGGAATAACTTGGAATAGATTAATTACTTTATGTAAATACACTACATAACAACTTCAGTTTCCAAAAGATAGGCTATATACATCTATTCATGACATGATATTACAGTTACTGCATTCTAGTATTTTTTTTATTAAGCAGACAGTTGCTCTGTTTAACCAAAATCAATTTTATAATTACTTTACATGCAGTTCTCGGTGAATCAATACCATTTGATCTTTGAAACTGTGCCATTTTTAATTAATAGTCGTTTGTAATTGTAATGTCATTGGCACATCTTAGATGGGGAATTTTGAAAAAAATGATTACAAGTGCATTGGGTGAGGTTACTGTGTAACATGTATTTCTTAACTTTATTTTATTTTTGATTCAATAATGCATTTGGAGCATAGGCCATAACTTTGGAAACCATGGTGTTCTTCAGGCCATATACTTAAGTTATAACTTTTAATTGGTGCGACATTCCCACTTAACCTGTTTCTATATGTGTGCAGTGTGTGTACCCAGATTATTCACAAAGTGTATTATAACCAACTCCAGGGCATTCATGCATTCCCTGCATACCCATGTTAGGTGTCTATGCATACATTTACTCACGTCCTTAACTTAATTAGGTGCATATGGTTCAGAGCGTATAAATGTAATATACTAGATCACCATCATACACTATATTATTCCTACCATACCTGTTCATTGAGCCTTGTACATCTTTATCGTCCATTAAGCACTCGATATTCAGCGCCATTTTCCCACTGTTGGATGACAACTGTTTCTTCAGCTTTTCACATTCCATCATAAGACGGAGCTCAGCTCTCTTGTTTTTCTGGACATCAATCTTGTATTTTTCCTGAAAATCAAACGCAATTGTTAAAAACTGTGTTTTACAAACTTTTATACGAATGAATAAATGAATGTAAGTTATTTATCACACATAGTGAGGCAACGACAGTCACTATAACACTGGTGTTCTGTTTCGAATACCTCATGCCCTCTTATTAGTTACCACGTATGTAGTTTTTGATAAAATGAGGTGAAGATATTTACCAATTATCATAACATCATTTTTATATTTATATATACATCCAACAAACGTCAACGTTGGTTAAAGTAATTAATAGCAAAAGGAAGGGAATTAACAACAATCAACGAAATAATGTACCTTGAAAATATCAGCAAAATATTTTGCAAGCACCAAGTCAAAATCCCTTCCACCGAGGTAAGGGTCGAATGTTGTCGCAAGAACCTGTAGAAAAATATAATTATTTATTTTCATAGCAACTAATAAATAAATGTAACTAAATCTTCCTTGCGTAATGATGAGGCAACGACAGTCGTTTTTATGTGGGTGTTTTGTTTCATACCTCGTGCCCACTTATCAGTTACCCTGTATGTAACTTATTTATCCTTGCATGGCAGGGCAGCGGCATTCGTTATAACACGGATATTCTGTTTCATACGCCTCGTGCCAATTTATAAGTTACCACATATGAAACCTCGTGGGTATAATAACTATTCTACACTACTAAAGTTACTGGATTATGATATAGGGCAAAAAGTGGTACTTTATCTACCAAACTTAGGGTAAAATAGGGAGTGCGAATTCGCTTGCATATACAAACCCATGTCCAATTCCGTATGCGGCAGCGAAACCCGGACAAAACGGCCCAATTCCGGATACTGTGTACAGCCACCTTTATTCTCTAATTTTTGGGTAAAATAGGTAGACAAACCTATAGGGGCATCACACTTAAATAAATGATCTAACGCATAACATATAAACAAGCATATAACCTTCAGTTTTCCTTTGTTAAATGCAACTGCTGCAACTTGCATGGATGAATGACCAATATCAACAAATATTACGATTCGTGATTTTTCTTCCGGTGCCGGCAAGTCTTGTTTATATATTCCATACGCAAGTGCAACTGAAAGTATGATGTATGAGTGAAATATTTTATTATGGATACATGAATGAATATGACTTGTTTTATTGTCACATGTCAGGGCAATGACAGTTGTTATAACACGGGTGTTTTGTTTCATACAGCTCATGCTTGCTTAAGAGTTACCAAGTATGTAAATTTGTGAGTGACTGATTAATGTTTGGCTGACAGTTTAGGACAACTTATCACATTAGAAAGTAACTACTGGGTGGAAGCAATTGCCGGTAAATGATCTTGTCCAAGAACACTAAGTCCACAATGATAGCATTTAGTGGCCTTGAACCCAAAAATCCGAGCTAGAGGGAAGATCATGGTTCTTAATTAAAAAAGCATTTTGTGTTTGTATTATTATCAAATTAAAGCTCATATGTTAAAGTAAAAACAAACCGGCAGTAGTATCGTTGAAGAGACGTAAACAATTCAAACTTGCAACTCTTGAAGCTGCCAGGAGACTTCTTCTTTGAACATCGGAGTAAAATGAAGGAACCTGTAGTATCATTGTAATATTTAACTTACATGGGCAACAAGTCAGGGGTGTCTGGAGTGTCATGTCCCCGAATTTTTAAAACAGGGTTGGCATAATGGGTCTTACCACTCTAGTTTAACACTTTAATACAGCTTTAAACCTGCTGTTAAGTGTCTATACCAACAAGCAGGGGTAAGTTATACAGTAATCTTCATATTAATAAATGAGGTTATTAACATATTTCAAACATTTTTTTAAACTCTAAAAAAGGTTCCGTTACAAAGATTAGCTTAAAACAGCTTTCAATTAAACATGTTTTACCACAGGAAGTAATTCTGCTTACCGACAAAACACAATCTTGAACTGGTTTCTTAAGATTGTCCTCAGTTATAGTACGTAGCTTAGTCAGTAGCATCCCATATATTTGTTCCATGCTGAATTCTGTTTGCTCTCCTCCATACATTACCTAGAAACATTTATTGTGTTATAATGCAAGCATTGGTGGACTAACAAGGAATCAACTTTGTAATAGTTTTTATCTCGTCAATTTCAAATATATATATAAATTTCCCGAGGTTTACCAATGATTTCAACAGAATATAAACTTGTAGAAATTGTGCGCAGGAAAAAATAAATAGGCCATTATATATTTTTTTCAAAGGAAAAGAAACAAACAAAAATTGTCAAAGGAAAGTACTAATAAATTGTTTCCTACTAGTAGCATCCACATTTGTGTTGTTACAATACAGAGACAATATAAAACAGTTGGTCAGATAAAAACTAACCTTATTCTTAAAATAAAACTTTATTAACTAATCCATAAAGCAACGGTAGTAATATTTTAAAAATATTTACAAAATAATTCACCTGGACCCCAACACCCCCAGAGCTTGTTTTAACAAGCAGATACGGAAGACTATTTATCTGCTTTTGAACAAAGGGGTCATCAAAAGGTCGTCCAATTAACCTTTTAAAGTTGCTGATGGTGTTTTTGTAATTAGAAATGATCTGGAATTAAATACAACGATACATTAATTTTTTTTTCGTGCCAATAATTTAAAGTTGTGTTCAGTAAGGTTGCATCATAACAAGTAAAAAATATAAATTTGCATGATCTGTTTTAGTATTATTCCAGCCCCGCCTTTGCCCAGTGGTTAACAGGCCTGCCTCTAACCTAGAGACTATTGCGTTCAAGGTTGGACCTACTAATATTGTGGCATTGGGCAAGAAACATAACAACAATTGCTTTAATCCAGTATTCCAGTGGTCACTAATAGGGGTGTGCCGAGCCGAGCCCGAACTCAAAAGCTCGTGCCCAAGCGTCTCCTTTTTTGACGCTCGGCGCTCGACTGAAAACTGGGCCGAGCGCCGAGCCTTATGCTATAATGTTGCACGCGAGAGCGAAAAATATTAAAAATGAAAAAAAGTGAAGCTACTAAGAGATAACGAGACTGGTCAGCATAGCTTTCTCTTTAATTGTTTTTCGTTCGTTGTGAATTTGCTCTCTCGCAAGTAACGAATCGCAACGGCAGCAATTTGCCGGTATCGAATTACAGCCGGTGTCGAATTACACGAGCGCCCAATGTTTTCGTATCAGATTTTAAATAAAAAGCCAAAAACTCTTTAACTTTTTTATAATGAAATATTATAAATTGCTGCAACCACGGTTTTGCAACCACATGACAGCCCCCTTAACCGCAGACACGCCCGCAACCAGAAAATGCTAAGACGCACACACGCACGCGTTGCATTCAATATAACATTCCTTCGCTTCAATTATTACATCAGGTGTCCTATCGCAAGGTAACTAGTAATTATGACGTTTCATAATATAACAATCGGGAGGAATGTGCCCACTGCCCAAATTGGGCAGCCAAACCAACCACGAGATCAAACCATCGTGTATCAGCGTCACATTTTTACACTCTGCGCCGGCGTATGAAATAAAGTAAGACGCATACGGTAGCATACATTCCACACGTAACAAACGAAGCAATCGTTGTGAATTTATTCTCGTGAAAAATGATGTAATGAAACTCTGTTTCTCGTGCGGTGCCATCAAACGATGTTTTTTTGGCTTCAGTCCAAGCTCGGTCGGGACAATACTTTGTAATATCATATTACAATTTATGTTGGTTCCCATTTACTGATAGCGTCGCTCCTCGCTCTTATATTTCCACCAATTAAAACTCACATAATCGCGATTTACCTGCATTTAAACTAATCATCAGAAACAAAAATTATACTCAAACTGCAGATCGTATAGAAGCGAATAAAACACGATTGTTTTCAACAATCTCGTTTGTGATGTAACGATCGTAAAGGTTTATTCTGACGTAAATAACCGTTACCATATCCAAGATGAACATGCGTAGAAACTTGCCAGTTGCGCCACTGGCTGTAACAATTATATATATTTTTTTAATTAAATACTTTTTGTATGAATTTTACATTTTGCAACAGTAAAAATTACGAAACGAGACGCGTCTTTAACCGCAAACCACGTGTTCTGTATTATTTTGATTAGCGACGCTTTTCGGCTGAATAGGAACGCATTCTCGTACGCCTTTCTCCTTGATGACGTCATAGGTGCTCGGACTCGGGCTCGTGCCGAGCTTTTCGTTGAAGCTCGGCGCTCGGCGAACCCGAGCTTTTTCAACTTCAGCACATCCCTAGTCACTAATACAATGTCAAAATTTTCAACTATTCAGATAAAACATTCATGGTAACTTGTAAGCAGACATGAGGAGTATGAAACAGAACACCCGTGTGTTCTATAACAAACTGTTGTTTCTCTGCCACACAATACACAAATTACATTTATTTATTCATTCAAAATCAGTTATACATACTTGTGTTTTTGCTGATGTTCCTATAGATCTTTCTTTACTTGTAAGCGACACAATAGACCTAAAGAAAAGGAAATTACAAGAAGAACTGTAACTGAAACATGCTGTTAAAACTACATATTATGCCACTTCAAAGGATGCAGGCGATATACCAGGGGTGGTATTAATAAGTAATGCACAGAATATTATTTGGCCATGAAAAATAAACTAACTTAAAGAACTTTAGTTAAAAGTAGCCAAAACAGATTGCATACATATATACAGGCCTATGTTATAAATATTTCCACTTACGGTGTGTTTCTATCACTAAATTCATTAGCAATAGTTTCGATTCCACCTTGGCGTGCAACTGCAATGTAACACGACAGGTTCCCAACATCGTAACCAATCACTGACATTATAGCAGCAAGTATTTACAATTCGTACTAAAATATATTTGGCAGAAACGAAGCAAAGCAGCCTGAAAAATGTTTTTCACACATTCGTATATAACATGGTATACTAGTTAAGAAACCTCTGATAAGTTACGGATTCGACTAGTGGAAAATTCAAGGTTTTATATGTTCTCCATTATTAGTTGGGGTTACAGGGAGTTATATGAGTTGGCAGTTGGGGGTTAGTGTTTTAGTATATTTCTGATTTAGGTAATTTTTATTTTACAAAAACAATCTTTAAATAAAGCCTGCTGGCTACTGCGGACTACTTCTTTTGCAAAAACCACGCCTTTCTACACAAAATTAAATAGACAAACTATACGATAATATTCTGTCATTGCAGGTAAAAACAATTTCAGGCAATGTAGTTTTAAATTAAAATGCTAATATTTCTGCGCCTTTATGGCGGTGCGTTTCTGGGAGAACGGGACTGACACTAAATTGTTAAAAGCTTTATCAAGACTATTTGCGCTTTTCCTTTAAAAACTAAACTCTTATTTAAAATTATCACAAACCGAGGATTAAGAAAAAATGATATTTTGCTGGAAAGTTCGTGAAACATGTGGACTCTTCGCTGTAGCGAAATAACAAAATAAGATGTTTATGAACAACAAGAAAGCAAAGCCCATTTATTAAGCAATCTTTAGAAGTAATAAAAACACTGAAGAAATTTACAAGAAATTTCGGAACACAGAATAGTACAACCTCCTTCAAGTGTGTTCAAAAGCGCTTACTTTTGCAAAAGATTTAACGCTTTTTATGTGTTTTCCCTTTTGTTGGAAGACGTTTTTTTTTCATTACAAAAAACAAATTACCAATTACACTTTTCAACTTTTTTGTCAAAGTTTTCCTTAAATTTACGGCAGCTTATACACTTTCTCTGTGTAACTTTGGATACCTTTACGTAACAATGAGTTGCTCTTCGGCTACATACTAAGATCACCTTGGTGAACAAAACCACTTAAATGCTATTGAGGAAGAAACAACGTTACAAGTAAATACAACCGCACAGATTAACAAGGATTCTTGGCAGCCAAAAATTAATTACATTAGTACAGAAGTAAAAACTAAACACATTAATTAAAGATTCAATATAAAAAATATAGGTTTTATCATCAAAAAATTGAAATGTTAGCATAGTAATGTAATAAAAACTCAGTTTTTATAAAACTTTATCAATACAACTGCATAGAGAATTATTTAGTGTTAATATTAAAGACAAATTGAAAGTTAATTATTAGATGAATGAAAGACACTGAATGAACAGTCTTTGTTTACAAATCTACAGGAGATGCATCACATCTTGCTATTGTAGTGGTTGATTGTGGTTTGAGCAAAGACTGTATGCCCAGTCTGCCCAGTCAGAGCTTGGATGGTTGCTTCATTGACCACTGTTCAATGTAAAATATTCTTTCCTGTTAATGCTTTTACAAGCTCGTTGTTCGTTTAATGAAGTTGACCACCTTTGTGAAGTCGTCATTAAGCCAAATTTTGCATTTTACTTTTCATGGCAGATATTCGCCAAACTTTTTTTTGCTCGAGCTGGCGGGAACGCGCGGAATGAGCGGGAGTGGATGCACCTGACGGCGATTGGTTTTATCTAGATAAAGTAGGTTAATATAAATGGGAAATACTATCATATTAGAAAAGCTGTGAATTCATACACGTTTCATTACAACATTCCAGACGCAATAATGGACCCACAGGAACATAGAGAGCCTTTTAGGACCAGTTCATGTCATTTTATTAGTAAAATTTAAAAATTCATATAGATTACCCTTTTCATCTGGTGCATTTTCAATTACTTCAGTTGTTTTAAGGCGTCTGATATATTCTGGAGTGATAATATCAAAATAAACTTCCAACCTCTTTATCCAATTCTAAAAATAAAGAAAAAAGTTATAACAAAATTGAAATGATATATATACTATATTTGTTTTATCAAATTTATTTGATACTAATGTTAGTACAATATAGGAGAGGGGTCAGCTATACTTTTTAATGGTATTTTAATGATATTATATTATATCACCAAATTACCAAAATATTAAAAGTGCTCTAAAAAATTATTTAAGTCAGAAAAATCACAGTAAGAAAAGCCAATTTGATTTATATGCGAGCTATATGGCGTGCCACTTTACCCCTGGTATCTGGCGTTGTACATATATTCATTACAAATTTTTATAGAATATATATATTAACTTTTTATATAAGAAATATTTTTTAATCAGCTTCCACAACTGAAGCACCCCTAACCATGTTAATTTTTACCAAAATTCCAACCCTACCAATTCTTTTTGTTAGTTTTATTACCTCAGATTTTTCAACAATTTCTTCAAGAAATGTAGTTGATAACTGTTTCACATCTATCAGTTGAAATAATCGTTCAAAAAAGTGTTGACGTTGTTTAAAGTCGTGTTTAATCCAAGTTAGGATGCTCCTGAAAACTGTACTCTGAAAGAAAACCATCACTTATCATAACTTTTAAAATAGATTTCTTTATACGGACCAAAAAGGCTTTTAATTCATTTTAAAGTAAAAAAACAAAAGTTTGAAAAATTCATCCTTTTTTGACCCCTCTTTGCTCTAGGTTTGTATACATAAATAACCCTCCAATCACTAACCCTCCATTACATGAATGAATGTAACTTACTTTATTCCCGCGTGGCCGGAAAACGACAGTCGTTTTAACATGGGTGTTCATACACCCCATGCCAGCTTATGAGTTACCATGTATGTTAATTTGTAGGTGATTATCATTTTTTTTGTGTTGCTGATAATTTGGACAACCCATTAGTATTAGTGACTACCGGGACATGCAGTATTATATAAAAAACAACATTTATATACCTGTATTGGTTTCTTGGCAAACACAGCTTCTACTTCTTCTATTGAAAATTGTAAAAATTTTAAATCTTTTGAAACCAACTCTAAGTTGTCAACGATGAATTTGTTACATTTTTCCACCAACTCCAGAAGCTGGTATCTTTGTGCAAAGGAACGGAAACTTAAACAGTTCCCAACAGCAAGCGCATCATTAAAGAAGCTAACACAAAATCCCTTCACATCTAGAAACAACTACTGTATAAGAATAAATCAAACTTTAACAAATACAGATATTACCATTAAACTGCAAGTAATCTGAAGCCTCATAAAGTTGGCAAACAGTTTTATCGCTTATATCGATCACTTGTAAGTAAATGAAAGTGAACAACAAATCTAATATTGAAGCCTTTATTTCCTTTATTTCAATATCTTTATTAAAACCTTCTTTGAACTGAAAAACATAGGTTTTGCATTAAACACATAAATAAATTAAAAGTAATTATATTAAGAAATGTGGAACAAATGAAAACCGTGATAACTTTCCATTATTCCTACTTCTCAACTTAGAGCACTACTGACAAAAATTACCCTAAAATGTAAAAGAAACTAGGACAGTTACTATGTATAATTTAAAAAAAAACCTAGTTAAATATAAATTTTACTAAATTACCCCAGATGTGAACATTTTCTCATAATAATCAGAATATGCAGCAAGAACATTTCTGTGAGCTGAAACTTCTCCATCTTCCAATTTGAATGTGACATCAGTAAACACTTTAACTTTACGTAACCTGAATATTATTTTGTTTTAATATAATTCCAAACCTCCAATGTTAAACTGGAAAGATAGAACAATGCCTGTGTAACAACACTATAGTTGATGAAACTTTACATGCGTACATTGAATGTATTATGGTGGGTGGGTTCAGTGTTGCAACTGGTTTTATTAGCATTTTCTTTTCTAGTAAGAATAGTGAACAATGTGTATATATATGTTACCACAAAGTTACATACATAGACTGGTTGGGAGAGGTTGGTAGTTAGGGAGAAGAAAATGGGTAAGTAAATTATTATTTACGTTTAGTGGTTAACATATAATGTTGGGGGAGAATTCTGCACCAGCAGAGGCCTTTACATAAATGAACCAAACAAGCCATGCTAAACATTTATATTCAACCATAGAATACTGAACATAAGTAAACCTAATCAATTGTATATTCATTATAAGTATTATTATACTGTGGAATAATAAAATAACTTAAAAGAGAGGTAGGGGAAGATGGGACACCTTTTATTTTTTGCCAGTCCGTCACTTAAATGTATCCCATCTTACCCCACAGAATATAATAATCGTCACCTGTTTAACTTTGTAAGAACACGTCCTTCATGATTGCTTTTGTATTGTATTACAGTTTCCTCTTTAGAAGCCATTTTATGACATTGGATGTGCAGACAGACACCCTATATTCATGTATGCTGCTTTAAAATATGAAATTAATAAATTATTACACCTATCCAATCATTAAAGTTTTGCACACTTTTTTAACATATCTCTGTGACTTCTGTGGTGGTAAATTACCACTTAACCTAACACTCAGATAAAATAAAACTACAGAATTTTGAATACAATTACATTCCTGATTATAATAAATGAAATAAAAAAGTAAAACAGATAAAATGAAGTATGTTGAAACAAATTTGCATAATCTAAAGTAGAATTACAGCAAGGCAATATCAGTTGAAAAACACTGAAGTAAGGTTAAAGGAACAGAAGAGTTATACAGGCACTGTCTCGGAACTTTCTAAAATATACAGCAGTTTTGCCAATTCTGGCCGATTACACATACTGGTGTAATTGTCAGTTCTGTTATCGCATAATGTTAGTCTGGCAAATATTGATTTTTCAAAATCATTCAAACATTTAGTTAAAAAACAACGCTTTTTTATAAGGTTCATAGTTCCATCCCAATTTTCAGTTACTGCTGGCAAAGAAACACCATAGAACCCCATGATGTATTGCTTAAAAGTAATAAGGCCAGAATTTTCAGTGTCATACATTCTGAATAATAATTGCACTGTTGGTGACACAGAAAGGTTTAGCAATCGCGCAAACATTTCAACAGACATCAGTCCTTTAGCTTTTACTACAGTTGCATATTCAGAAAATCTTTCTTTTACTGAACTGTAATTAAGTTTAAATTTTTTGCTTACTGAAGAAAAAGCAACAACTGCGTTTTTGGGTGGAAAATTAAAGCGTAATGCATATCTCATTAATTGCCAGTCTTCTATGCTGTATTCTGAACATGGTATACCCAAACAATTGCTAATAGACAAACGGACATTGGTAGCATACATTTCTGCATCAGCTTGTTCTAAAATATTAGGAACAAAAACTGGTAAATACTCTATTTCAGCTTTGACATAAAACTGACAAAGCGTGAGCCACATTAGAGTTAAACCACCAGGCCCACATTCTGTCCAAGTGAAAGAATTCATCTGATTCAAATACCTTAGTACTACAGGTTGAACTGGAACACCTGGAAGAAAAGCACCTGCTTTAAACTGGATTAGACTTCGGGAATTTGTGCAGGTTCCCTCTGGAAACACAATCATTTGAGGCCACATATTAGGCATGACCATTCTTTGTTGAAGAAACTGAACGCTGTTCTTCCTTGACTTTCTGTCCTCTCGTTTTACAAGTATTGGTTGAATAGCTTTTAACAAAGTTCCAAATATTGGTGTTTCAAAATTTTCATATTTTGAAACGGCTGTAGGCATGGGATCACTTACAAACCAAATAAATATATCCAACATTGACGAATGTGGCACAGCAACCAAAATAGGGGCATCATTTGCGGAAGCTCTTTTCCCTTTCACATTAATACAGTGCAGCCCCATAAAAAACAAATCCATCCTCCCAACATAACGAAAAATTTGATAAAGTTTTTTCCGAAAAGGGCCAACATAATGCATTTGGTTTTCTTGTATGGGGTCGCCAATGGTAAATACTAAAGCAAGAAACCATGTTAATGCCAAAGAAATGATAGTGAATATCATTTTGATTGGTGCAATAGTAAGTGACATTAAAAATACTTGAACTGTTTGAAACGTAGTAAGTTTTAGTTGATGAACAAATGGATTTGTTGTTTCGTCATTCATTGTGTCTTTCTTCATCATTGTTGGTCAGCTATCAATTTTGTCCAATTTTAAACCATACACCGGTTTACGATTCTACCACAAGGTATTAAAACCTAAATAAAAACAGCAAATTTTACTTATTGTTTAAAAACAATTAAATGTTTAACAAAAGCCAACCATGTATTTAAATAAAATAAATCAGACAAACAAAGTACGTATTTTATATAATATTGTGTAAACCTGAAAATATAACTGAGGATGAAGTTGAAAAGTAACAATTTCAATGCAATATATAAAAATGTATGTAGTACTGTGGGCATGAGGTAAGATGGGACAGAGTTAGTTAAGTTCCTAGATCCTATATTTCCTGATTGTGTTTTGAACAATTAACAACACTCTTTTAAAGTAGTGAAAATACAGTTATTATATGATTCTGTAAATATTCTTAGTTTACTACCAAATAAAATAAAAACGAGTCCTATTTTACCCCACCCTACTATGTTAACAATAACAAACATGCAATATGGGATGAAAAACAACACAATGGATTTATTAGCCTTTAGCAATACTATGTGAAGGAAAATTCCACAGTACTTAACCTTTGAAGAAACAACAGACTGTTGTGATACAAAATGGTTATGATTAAAATTGCACCTTAGCAGTTTACACACTGTGTGGTTTGTGTTACAGATCTAGGCAAGTTACAGATGCGACAAAACAGTACGTATGATTTCATTTGTATATATGTTATAATTATATACAAGTTAGATCAACCGCTTAAAATTTTATGTGCATGAATTCCAATATTAAACAAATATCTATAGTATTGTTTCTATGTGGGTGAGGTCCTACTGCATGACACCTTAGGCCAAAGGTGTCCATTACCACAAATGTCTTTATCAACTAAGATTTTATAAATTCTTTTATTACTGATCAACAGTTTTGAGTTTTGAATGTTGTCTATAAGTTAACACACTCCCTGATTCATTAGTTTCTTCATCCTCTTGCTTTTTATCAAACTCATCTTGTTGCATATCATAATACCAAACAAACAGTTTGGCATATTCGGGTCGCTGAGTTGCAAAGTCGTAGAATTCCTCATAAGAAACTCTTTCTGGATTTTTCCGCGTTATTTCATTAAAAATTTTTTTCCCATTAAAATTATCACCAAATGTAGCGGACATTACTTTAATAAATTCCTGTGCAGAAATAAAGCCATCACCGTCAGTATCAAAGACCTTAAATGCCAGCTGTACTGTTTCAGATGTTACTGCAGGCTTAGAAACCAGAGACAAACCAATAACATATTCCCGAAAATCGATCAAACCACTCTCATTGCGGTCATACAGCTTAAATAAATCTTCAAGTGCTTCAGTAACTGGGACGTTCAACGATTTTGCAAAGTTGTCGATATTCAGCATCTTATCTGGCTGCTGTTGAGCCAGCATCGAAAATTCATGCAGTCTTCCTTTTAAAGCGTCGAGATTCATTCCTAATTTTCTGTTTAACTTGGTAAACTCAATAAGACCGGTCTCCATTGGCATATTCAGGTTTTCTGCTTCTCTCATGAGTCTACAATCCTCAAATGTGTGATCTGTGCATGGGAGATCAAGTATATCTGCCATTAACATTCGAACATTGTTTGCAAATAGACTTGGATTTTGTTGTTCTTCCATGTTTGGCTGATACACAGGGAGAAAATGAACCAGCACACTGTTGTTCCATTGACAGAGTGTAAGCCACAGCAAAGTTAGACTACTTGGGCCGTTCCAAGTCCATGAATAAGTGTCAACTTTATTTAAATATTGCAAAACAACTGGCTGAACAGGAACACCAGGGATAAAAGCACCAGATTTGAATGTAATTAGTGATTTACGGTTAGTGCAGGTTCCTTCTGGGTAAATCACAATCTGAGGCCAATGTCCTTTCATCTGAACTGAACGTCTGCAGATTTCTTGAACTGTTTTTTGTCTCGAATCTGGGTCAGTTCTTGATACTAGCACGGGTTGAAACGACTTTAGTAAAGTTCCGATTCCATAGATGCTAAAATTTTCCGCTCGAGACACACCGGATGAACTTGGCCCGTAAACAAAGCTTATCAGGACATCAAACATACTAGAATGTGGGGCAACAACAAGAATTGGAGCTTTATCAACTTCTACTCTTGTCCCTTTAACATTAATCCAATGGAAACCCATAATGAATAGTATTAATCTTCCCAACACACGCAGACTTTGAAATAAAGCTAAGCGAATATGTCCGACTGGATTTTTGTCTCCGATTTGCACCCCAAGTGTAACTAAACAGCCAATGAACCATGTAAATAAAAAAGTTACAAAAACTGCCACAATTCTTATAGGAGCCAATGTTACAGACATCAAGGCGACCTGGCATTTCTGCAGCACGGTCAGGTTAATAGTATGAACAAATGGGTTGACATCAGGTTGAATGAACGATTTCCTTCGTGGAATACCAGATGAATGATGTACGGACATGCTTGTTACAGCTTAACATAAGAACAGTCTAAAACATATTGAATTAGGGTAAATAATTAAGACCTTTAACTAATTTCAAGGAAAATTAAAACATTTATAACTTGTAAAGTAAAATTTCCCCAAAAAGATAAAACATTTTACAAATTTGAAAGTAAATACTTCACTGTAACTTTATTAATAAAAAAATTTAACAATATAAGTTAAGAGATAGGAAACTAGACGTTATTTGCTGCCTAGACCTTCAAACAGTCAACTTCCTATTACAAAACATATACGCTTCACCTTATAGCCTGTGCTATAGCCTATGGATTTGCTCATACTTGTTGTGACGCGAAAACGAATGACCTAATTTCCTCTGTGATGACATCGTAATCAACACGCAATCAAAATAAATAAAAAATACCAAGTACACATTCAAGGTGATTCTAGTATATAGTATACTAAGCGAAAACTTTATCCACCATTTTCGATCTGTTCTACTAGTGCCATTAGCACAAAATGTGAACACACCAATAATGAATTAATGAAAGGCCACAAAGATACGATTAGTAAAATAAAATAATCATAATATTTACCGAAATTTTTGGCAAGGTTTCTTTAGGTTTATATTTTTGGCTAAATATGGAACAGCGACGATCCTCGAATCTTATACAGATTACAGAACACCCATGTTTATATGTTTGGCTATATATGGTAGCAGCGACGAGCCTCGGAACTATTAACACTGCTATATAGAGGCGAACGCGTTAACTTATCGCGTAGTTTTTTTATTAAGTTATAAACCTCTCTACTGTACCTTAACATATTTTTTACAAAAAAAATAACCCACAAAGTTACATGAACTTGTAAGTGGGCACGAGGTGTATGGAACAAAACACTCATGTTTATAACGACTGCAGTTTTTCCACAATTCGAGAATAAAACAAGTTATATTAATCTTTTTTTTCACGCTTATGTTTTGTTTATTAAACATTCTGTGTGAAACAACACAATCTAAGCAGCAATGCTGGTAACTTTACTTTTTATATTGAAAATCATTTCTGGATATCACTGAAAACTACTATAGATTTAAATTTAAAAAGAAACTAAAAAAACATGATTATCAAGAAATAGAATGCAATTATTTACCTGTTTGTTTAAAAAGATAAAATCAGTATATGTATTATTGGGTCTTTTTTACACATGTTACCAACAACGATAAATACTGCATTAAAATGTATATTTTTGACTGAATATTGATTAAAACTACAGGAAAATGTTTTCATTCTTCATCTGAGCTATCTCCGTCTCTATTACTAGATCGTATGGACGAAGACATTACATCAAATACTTTAGAAGTGGGGTTGCTTTCAAGATTGCTCTTTACAATATCGGCTTGGTGAAATTTCCATTCCAGCTCTATATTAAAAAATAACAGTTCAAATAAATATAATTTGATACTTATATATTTTCGCAACGGTAGCAAGGTCAAATTATTTAGGCATTCTCTCTTTTTCAATAACCTTAGTAGTAACCTTCGTGGAAGTGATGTGCTTGTTCAAAACCTGAGAGGTCTGTGCGCTAGCACCGGGGGAGTGAGGCCAATTCTGCCTCAAATTTAATACTCATGGGAGTGTCTCACTGTAGGACCTTACCTATATAGAATAGAATGTGCAATGCTGGAGCAATGGAACAACCATGGCATAAATCCAATGGCCCCTTGCGCAGTATGCTGCGAGACCTCACCCACACAATAGAATCAAAACAACTTACGGTCTTGTGTTAGATTCATTCCGCCAAAATGTAAAGCACCAATCCACTGATGAACTAAATCTCCGTTTTTATAAATAAACAAAGTTGGAAGATTCTTGTCAGGGAAGTTTGGGATACAGGTTGTTGAAATACTTTTTAAAAATTTGACCTCAGGAAACTTTGCAGCCAGTCTCGTAATATGTTGGTTGATTAGGGAGCATAGGGGTATTCTGTAAATAAATTTAAAAATTGTATATATATATTAAAATATAAATATATAAATATATATACAAAGAAATTTGGTTATTTTTTATTTATGTATAGACAGTGCTATGGGGGAAAATGGGGCACCTTTAGCACATAATATCCAAATATCCTGATTGTGTTTTAAACAATAAACAACAGTCTATTGGATTTTCTTGAAAGTTCTTTGTTTACTACTAAATTAAAAGAGAAAATAAAATGAATAGGTGTCACATTTTCCCCCACCCTACTGTAGTATATATTACATATATATATAAATAAATATATAATTTATTTTAGGAAGTTTTCTACCATTCATGTCAGTATGAAACATAAACCCGTTATAACGACTGTTGTTGCCACATTACATAAGAATAAAACAAATTACATTTATTTATTCATGTTGTCTTACCCTTGCTTGTATAAATGCAGTACCACCCATATGTCTTCACCAGCTTTGTTGACTTCTTGTACATAATCTTGTGCAGATATTTCACGAACGTCACCAAACTTTGATTTCATTTGTAATGCTTTCAACTCCGCTAACCTCTTCTGCCTGTAAGGAATTTTATTAGGTTAATAACTAACTATAACTATTCTATATGATTTTTCCTTTTTTCAATTATGTGAAATTAGAAAACATTTCATTTTAATACTGGCGCTGTAGTATTGGTTAGCATATCTGCCTCAAACCCTAAGGTTAAGGGTTCAAGGCTCAATGCTGCTGCCATTTTTGTCTGTTACATTTTGGCACCAGATCCTTATGTTATGGATACATTACAATCATACCAACCTGTATAAGTCCATGATCCTTTCCTCTTCTTCATCTTCAAACTCGGCCAATTCATCCAAGCTCATGTCATCATAATTTTGTTCTGGAAGAAATGAAAACATCAGATACACAATGGTGCGATTTTGGAACAAAACACAAAATTATAAAATAAAACCTATGAAAAATAAATAGGAAAAAGTTTTATCCAAAGGTATTTTAAACCGCGCCGTGTGCAACGTGGTAACTTGTAACCAAACACAAAATGTATAAAACATTAACACTTGTGTTATAACAGAGATATATAAATTACATTTATCCAAAAGATGGGAAACTTACTCGGTTCGGACTCATCTTCTTCAGGAGGTTGAACAACTACTTCCTTCTTGGGAAGAATCCCATGTTTTCTTAACGCATCATTCCATTCTGTATCTTCATGTGGATTCTAAAAAAGTTATAATTTTTTTTAATGGAAAAACTTTGGAAGACTAAATAAAAACTCATTACTGTTAGCAGGGAATTTTGTAGCAATCAGTGTATATATTTTTCGCCGAAAAACAGTTGAAAATCACTAGTCTAGAGCTATAAAACATTAGTTTTACTTTACCTGCATGTTTAAGGTCTTGTTTGTCAATGAATAAACAGGTAACAGAGTCTGTTTCAACTATTAATCCTATACAGCTAGTAAACAATACATAAAATTAGTAATTTGATTTACAACCAACAAGAATAATTATACATATCTTTATAAATGCGCATTTTGACGAGTAAAGGCAGTGAAAAGATTTTAAAAAATGGTAGTTTTTACATTTAATATTAATAACTAATTAACAAAATTTTAATGTTTTACACAGCAACTGCAAAAATAAAGGAAGGTAAAAATGAATTTGCTTAAAATACTTTGAATTTCACTTAGTTTTTTAGATGTGTTTATTTTGGTCTTTAACAGAAACGTTATTTCTTCCCGAATTTGAATCATTTTTTCCATCTCGTTGCTGTGATAATAAAACTTTTGGCATCTTTTTTAAGAGTCCAGGAATTTCTGATTTTTCATCAAATGCTTTCCAGAGTTCATATAACTTTAAAATTAAGTTTGTTATTTCTATAATTTTCTCCATGTCGACATTTAAATCGGCAAACCATTGAAAGGTGGCTGCTTCCTGGTTCTGGACAACACAAGCCATGTGTAAGCAAGCTAGAGCAATTTGGAAGGGTGGGTACAGTAATATAACATCAGTTCTTAAGCTATCATTTGCAATGCGCCAGGCAATTGGTAAAAGTGCATCTGCCATGCCCAAGGCATTAACATACTGCACCAATGGCCGATAGGGGTGAAACACAACTAAGCAACAATCCATTAACTCAAGAAGGTAGAACTCGCATTCCCACACATGATGTATGCGGTAATTGAACTCATTGGGAAAGGCGTAAGAGTATTTACTTTTAATAACTGTTGTAACAACACTTATTAATCGAGAATTTGAAATCACACCAAACTCCTCAACTTTTGATGATAAAAATATACAAGTTGGTGCCAATAGAAGAGGGTCACAACTATTTAGTGAATGCTTAGAGTAGAACCTTTTAAAATATACTGTTGCTGTGGCAATAACTTGCTGTCGCAGCTTTAACTGTTCTCCTATTGACTGAATTACGTTCGCAAAAAACATCATAAGTTTTTGATAATCAACCTCGCCCATTACTTGAAGATCCAATTCTCTTTCTCGCACCAAAAATTCCGGACTCAAAATCCATTGCTTGCAATGCGAGCTCTGCCAGAAATTTCCAGCCATCTTAACGTAGCGGGAAAGAGAAAACAACGAAGAAACAAATGTTTAACAACTTTCAGAAACTGTTATAACAGCATCTGTTCACAGACTGCGACAGCTGAGAGACATCGCTGTGATTCTGTCTAAAATCTAAGTACAGTGCTGCCACACCAAAGATATAGAAAACCTGTTGTACATAAAAGGCAAATTGGCCGCCGTTTTGCGTCCAAAATAACACAGGGTATATGCAAAATACATTTTTTGGTAACTAGGTAATATTAAAATCCGCAAAATATACCACAAATAAAGCTTTGTTGCAACTCGACGCCTAAAGTGACGTGATGACATCGCGTTCAGCCGCTGACAGGACCTTGGATATCTGCTAAGGGCTGTGGTCTAATGAATGGACACGTTACACGTACCATATATAGCATTATAGCAACACTAATTCACTATGTCCGCTATGTCCGCTATGTCCGCTATGTCCGCTATGTCCGCTAATTCACTATGTCCGCTATGTCCACTATGTCCGCTATGTCCGCTATGTCCACTATGTCCGCTATGTCCGCTATGTCCGCTAATTCACTATGTCCACTATGTCCACTATGTCCACTATGTCCACTATGTCCACTATGTCCACTATGTCCACTATGTCCACTATGTCCACTATGTCCACTATGTCCGCTATGTCCACTATGTCCACAATATTCTTGTTTTATAAACCTTATCGGGGTTCCCTGGAGATTGTACTCCTTACCAGCGAGGAAGTTACTGCTATGCAGGAGAATATAAAAGGCGTGTATCTTGCTGAAACTTCACAAGTTGATAAACAACTATAGAAGATGGATCGATGACTTCTTACCATTCTGCTTATTGGGCTCGTCTGCTTCGCTCAGCTGGGAGAGAGTTACGGCTATCGTTATTATGACGAAAAGAAGTAAGGAATTTGGAAGCGATGTATAAGTGTGACTTTGCATGCATTGTTTAAGTTTCTAATATCTAACTTAAGCCATCTGTGTTCTACATTTCAGAAACGATTTTTTGAACAACATGCTGGATGACGAAGGTGATGAAATGGCGAGCAAAATCAAGCACGATTATTTGTTACATTTTAAATTTTGGTAGATTATCAGCTGAAATGCAGCAATCGCTACTAATGAACCAACGTAGCTAAATAAAATAACATTACCATATTTGTGAATATGTTTCGGCGTTTGGCTCAAATCAGAATTAAAGATAAAATTATGATGACGTATATGACCTCGTCGGCAAACAATCATTATGATGACGTACATATACCCTCGTCCTCGAATTTACCGGTATTTAAACACACACAGAGAGCGTCGTTTATATTTAGATCGTCCGACGACTTGGTAAAGTAATCAGCACACCTACCTCTAGTCACTTATGAATCGTTAAAACCACAACAACAAAATTAAAATCAGCCAAAATAGTTAAACACAGTATTACATGGGTTCTAACTTAAGCGGGCGCGGGCTTTATGAAACAGAACACCCGGTGTCGTTGACAATCACGCGAGGATAAATAAATACATTCAATCACAATTTGTTCTAACATTTTCAGATATAAAACTATAACTTCCCCTACAATTCGATTGTGGGGAAACGAATGTACGAATAATTATTTATTTACCGGTTAATTTATAGACAAAAATATGTAACTTGTTAAACATTTTACTTGTAACAATTGTTATTAAACTTCTCTGTAGCACTGTCGTTAAATATAGCGTTACAAATGGTACCGCTGATTTGAAAGCTAGTATAGAAAACGAAAGTGTCGATCTATTCCAAGTATGACGATGTTTTGGCTGTTCTTTATGGTTCTTATTCTTTGGCCTGTAGGATCGTTTCAGCAAAACAGTAAGTGTAAAACTTCGATAGTTTTACCATACCATTATTGTATATAAAAAAATGAAGCTGGAACTAAACTATAGAACAAAATGTTTCCCCCAGGATATTCAACTACTATTCAACGTTCTTCTGATGTGACAATTCATTCAACAACAAGGAAGCAAAACCTAACAATTAACTACAAAGTGTGTTTGAATTGGAAACCTTATCATATTAAGGCCACAGCGCAACCTAAATATAACACGGGGTATAAGAAGTTTAACGTTACTGTTGTCCAAATCAATTTCTATAACGCTGTGTTGGAACTTGAACGAATTGATCAAGATTCAGGGTGGGGGGAAATGCTCTTCACTGTGCAGTGGGCCATCTACCATGTATCAGGTGACAATAAAGTGTGTGTGAGCTAATAATAGCTGCCAGCCTATTTTGCAATCTTCTGGTCAAATGGTTACCATGCGGCCTATTTTGCAATTTGCTTCTCTAAGTCCTATACCAGCGTACTTTGCAACTTACTTGATGTATGATAATACAGTCGGCAAGAGCTATCAAGACAGTCAAACAGAATTCTTGCAATCAAACGATTAAAATAAACAATCATTACACTCAAGTAACACAAGCATTTTCCAGTGCTTTATTATATCCGGTGTGTAACCTGCCATACAAAATAAATTATTCACATTTCACTTCATGCGAGGCAACGATTATCACATGATACTTTTCAGATTACATAACATCAACCGCAACAGTGCAATACCGTGTGGACTACGACACAGATGTAAAAATTTCAGGAACATCAAATGTATCAGCGGTTTATGGTGAAGGTTTATCCCCGTTGCCAGCATTACAAAACAACTCACTATTTCAACCACGTCTGTCACAAGAAAAACAAAATGGTCACAGGTTTTTGGTGTTTGATAAAAACTTCAACAATCTGATTACCAGCCTGGATCTGAATCCTAAAAATGGAGAAAACGACCTGGTTACTGTGTTTATAGTTTACCGACGCGATATTTTAATAAGTAATTCGCCTACATCTAATGGGCTGTTCGGAGCAGATGACAATGATTGGGACAAGTTAATTTTATTGACAAGCGACAAGCTGTATGTTGCAGGCACTGTCAATATAAATATCGCAATCTCTTCTTTCCCCACTAACGCAAACCCAATAGCGTTTAATATCTGGAACGTTATCAGTGTCCAATGGAACTTAAATGGCGGTGTCGATGCTAGTAGTGTATGGTGCAATGGAAAGTTACTTCAAAGATTTCAAGCAGAATTAAGTCCATCAGATACAAGGTTTGCAATGGGTAACATAGGTCCAAACGGCGACCATAACTTCCGAGGAGCGATTGGTGAATTCGTGCTTTTCAAAGGCACAGTTATAACCGATTACGAAATGAAGAAGTATCAGTTACACTTCATTGAGAAATGGGGAATCATAGCTGATCCGATCCCACTGTAATGATATTGACCAATACCTCTAAGTACAGCATTCGAAAAATGTTTAGACTATTAAACATTGTTGCATTTTTTATTGTTTTGTATATAGTAGGGTCGAACCGAATATCCGGATCGCGTTTTAAACAGTTAACAGCGGTCTATGGAATCCATGAAAATATGGTTTTATTATTATTTTAACGTTCTTTGTTTACTACTAAATTGGTCATGGGGATATAACGAAATAGTGTCCCATCTTCCCCTAACTTATTTCACGTTTTCGCTGTCGATAAATTAGCTGCCCGGCCAAACCGTGTTTTGCACTTTGCGTTACCGGATGTCAGTTCGGTCGACTTTCACTTTATGTGAAGTTGCATTCAACAATTCGTACAATTCACACAACCTCGAACTTATATTGTATTGGAATATAAGTAATAAGTATAATAAAAACAAAACATTGTGTGTATTATAAACAACTCTATACAGTCGTGAAACAGTGACGGATTTAAAGAATCTGTGCTCTGGCTCGACAAAACCAAAAACATTTTCAGTAAAACTACAATTTAACCTGTAGAATACGCACGGTTCTGTACGTTCTATCTGCGACCAGCAATTTATATACAGCTCAGGTGGAAAAGAGCGGCAATAACAAGTATTCGAGCAACCAAATCCAATTACAAGCCAAATTACTCAGACGAAAATAAAATGTCGTAGGTTATAACCAGTTGGGTTGCGCGCCTGCCTCTAACCCATAGGTAATGGGTTCAAGGCTCGTTGTTGCTACAATTGTGGGCGTTTGTGTCCTTGGACAAGACACTTAACGGCAATTGCTCGAACCCAGTGGTCACTATTGGGTTGTTCAAATTATAAGCCATATCAAAAACAAAATCATACACAAAGGTGAAATAGAGTGGTAACTGGTAAGCACATGCGGATAAAACGACGCAAAAAATACGCGTCTCAGCGCGATGCAGTGTCGCAACATAGATAACACAATGGAGAGGATTAATAAGTGTAACACAACCGGTATTATTATCTATGTCACCCACAAAGTAACATACTTGGTAACTCGTAAGCTGGCGCGAGGTGTATGAACATCCGTGTGATAACGACTGTCGTTTTTCGGCAACGCGAGGATAAAGTAAGTTATATTCATTCATTCACATACGCGTTTTATACACTTTTGTGTAACAATTGTCACATTGCGACACCCTTTAAGAAAGCACCTATGTACACCATATCTGTTCAGTGCCAATGTATGGCGCCTACTCACAATACAGCATCCATTGACCTCCTTACGTCATGTGGTTAATTTTCCTAATAAATTATAGACAACATACGCAACAGTAATCATTTTACTTGCTACACTTGATTTTTTTAAACTTTTTCGCAGTTATATAGCCGTCTAAACAAAACGTCATAACCTGAACTTTACAACAACGTTTTTTTGGCTATCGGAACCAAACTACAGCTTAATTATAACTTTGTTAATGTTATGATTATTTTGTGTTTGCTGGGTTGTTGTCTAACAATTCGATGCAGAAACACTGCTTTAGTAACTCACGCTTGCTCCTTCAATATAAACCTGCAAAACAAAGGTTTTACAAAACAACATCGTTAACTTGTGGTTGCGCAACAAAAGTCGTTATAAATTGGGTTCTGTATTTCATTTACAGTTATAAGTTTTCCCCTGTTTTTTTTGTTCCCCTTGTTTTTTTGTTATAAACTAGGTTTTGTGCTTCATTTACAGTTATAAATTTCCCTCTGTTTTTTGTGGGTGACTAGTTTTAATTATCTTGTATGGCTAATACTTGAGACAACTTGTTAGTATCCATTGGGTAGTAACCATAGTGATATCATCGAGCTTTGAACCTGGTGCCAATCAGTCATAATTCGTCTTAACATTCAAAATACCACAAAGAATCTACTTTTCTTACTTTTCATTCAAATGTTGGTAATATTTACATTTTAAATTATAAAAAATAATAAGTTTAATTTTAAGTAATCAATAACAGTTGTTACTTTTTGTGGTGTCTTTGGTGTTCGATTTGTAGTTAATTCTTTCACATCTATTCTGAGGTCTTCTAGATGTTTTGAATGCTCCGCCAACATCTGTAATTAAAGGGTCAATTAATAAGCATTCACTTGTACCACAGAACCTTGGTTTAGGCAATTATCTCAGAACCAAAACAAGCTGAGTTCAAGGCTTGATGTTGCTACCAAATTGTATGCCCTTAATAAAACAAAAATCGTTTATAAAACTACAGGTGTATAAACCAGAACGGTTGTCGTTCTCTGGCCATGCGAGGTTAAGTAAGTTACATTTATTAATTTAATAAGATAATTTACTTGCTGTTGTTGTTGTTGTTCATTTCCGTTGTTTTCTAAACTTGATTGTAGATGTTGTATTGCCACACACAAGTCACTTACCGAGTCTGTCACAAGTTAAACAATAGAAGATATACAGCTGTTCATACAAACATGTTACATTTGCAATATTTCAGTTTCTAAACTTGGAAAATCATACCTGGTTTTTGGTTAAATCCTTCTGGCAAAACTATTCCTTGTGTTTTACTGAAATGATAAATGTATTAATACACAACTGACACTGACAGCCTGGAAAACTCATTAAGTGTCCACTAGATTGAAAAATACTGTTAGGTAGAGAATCTATAGAAGTATTAAAACTGGTGACTTTTATTGTTTTACATTACAAAGTGTTTTTTACACTTTTTTATATTAGAAAGCGTTTGATATACATTTTGTTTACAATCAAGTGATTCAGCCACCGAATTCCAGCTCTCGTCAAATAGAAACCGTAAACTTACTTACCTAGATTTGTTGCAATGAGATAATTCTTTAATGTACTGCACTGCAAAGTGATATTGCATTCTACTTATCTTCACTAGCATTCTACAAGCGAGAATTGTTTTTCTGCCGTTGTAAAACACAACTGCGTATTTTTGTTTCTGTTGTAAGAAAAATAAATAAAAGATTAGGATATTAAGATAGTATGTGCTAAAGATGTATAATCTTTACCCACAGTATTATATAAAAGATGGCTGCTTACCTGTTGTTTACCCGGTGTATTGACAATAACAGCAGGTTCAAATCTTTTTGAAACTTCTTGATATGCCAGAACATGATCATCATACTACACAAGCAAAATGTGATTAAAATTTTATTTCTAATACATAGCTGATTAGTTATAACTTTATGTTCGAACAAAGACTGATGGTGCTAGTTACTGAGGAAATATATATCTCTTTAGTACTTTATTAGTTGGGAATTATTGGCTGTGTAATTAGTTGCACTTAACGAGTTGTTCAAATTATCAGCCACACATAAAAAATACACACAAAGTTACATACATAGTAACTCGTAAGCTGGCACGAAGTGTATGAAACAGAACATCCGTGTTTAACGACCGTTGTTTTCGGTCACGCGAGGATAAAGCAAGTTACATTTATTCATTCACACATGGTGTATTTTTAGGAAGCAACACTAATTGTCCAATAATATGAGTGCTGGACCAGGGCCAGATTCATGGTACATATCACAGTTATCATGGGTTCATGTGTGTAGTTTATAAAATTATTCATTAAATGTCTGATTTAGTTACTTTGCACAGATACTGTTTATTTGTAGTCAAACTTTACCTAAACCCCAGGCCCTTTACGAGGACCTCACGCTCAAAGAATAAAATAAAATAGAATACCTTTAATTGTTTGAAATTATTTTCCATCTGCTTTGGAAAGATATTTCTTGTATGAACAAGAGATTTTCCGCCATGCTTAAACGAAACCAGGCAGTTATTTTCATCAATTTGCTTCTTTATCTTTGCACTGTAGTAGAACCCATCATTTTCGTCACTAAAAAAGTTGGTAAAATTTTAAATGCATGAATGTAACTTACTTTATCCTCGTGTGGCCGGACAACGACAGTCGTTATAAAACAAATGTGTTTCATACACCTCATGCCAGCTTACGAGTCACCAAGTATGCTACTTTGTGTACACTTAATTTCCTAAAGATTTCAATTTTTAAACCAGGGTATTGTAAAAGTTGTCCAATTTTTTTAACCCAAGGATTAAAAAATTGTTTAAAAGATGGTGTGTAAAGGTTATATATGATTCAAAAATGTTTAAAAAACATTACACTGCTCTGCAGATCAAATTGTGTTTTATGATTTTTCCTCAAAAAATAAGGGCAATCAAAATCTATTAAATATGATGTGAAATATTGGTCCAATAAAACATTTTACTTGATTAAGCGTTAAAATAAACCATTTGATTAGGTGTTGAAATCAATTCATCAAATCTGAGCATATTGTCTAAACAATTTTTTTTTATTTGATTAGGTGTTAAAATAATACCGTGCAACAAAGTTGTGGATATGTTCCCTTGTCTCTTTCTTCTGTTTCCCACACTTTGTTGTTAATTTCTTAGCTGCAGTTTGTATTGCGTTAGACTGAAGTAAATACCTTTCACCTGTAAAGGAATTATTGTAAAAGACCAACTGGTTTGGGAAAAGGATATAGGTTTTGATTACATTTTTAAAAACAGTAACAACAATTAGACTAATTAAAACACCAAAGAGAATGGAATTAGCGGAAAATAAATTGTCGTATACTCAGCACCCTGTCCTTAAAAAACACTATTCTGCCACAATGTTTGTATTTTAGAAGATATTTATAGTATTCCAATACGCTTAGTATCGATCACTGCCGATGAATACAGATTTAAAAGGTTTATTGTGAATTAACACACTTATTCTGTTACAGTATTTTTAGAATAATCAGATATTGTCATAATTTCATACACAATGCGATCAGTGTTGCACATTAACAAGTTACAATCACTTGATGGCGTTATCATTAAACCAAAACACTGTTGTATTTGTTTCACCTAGATCAATTTCTTTCACCAATGCGTTGAGTTCTTTATGTTCAACTGGCCAACCCAGTCTGTCAAATGCTTCATGTACACTTCCTATATTGTTTAAATACGAAACTGGTTCCGAACTCCTGAATCTAGAAATAAAATTGGTTAAAAATCTCAGCATGAAATGCAAAATTTTGAACAACGGTAAGCAGAAGCTACTTTGCATATCTTACTTTAGAGAGGATTAGCTAAGTTTAAATACAAAAATCTTGTGCACATAGATTTTGAACAATATGCACAAACAAACTATTGTAGCGGTTGATGTGGGAAAGCAGTAGATTAATCTTTAATTTAATGTCATTACAAAATATACTGAAGTTGTCTCCTTTTGAGCCTACACAAAGAAGACGTAAAATTTATACGATTGCCAGAATGTTGTACACGGAAAAACGGTTATTAGAAGGACGTTAGTTGCACACACTCGATCTTGAGACTTCAGTATATTTTGTAATGACATTAAATTAAAGATTAATCTACTGCTTTCCCACATCAACCGCTACACTATATTAAAATGAATAGAAACAAATCCTAAACATTTAAATGGTTCTGGAGATAGGCAGAATACCTTGAGGGACATTGTCACTGTTATAATACATTAGAAGAAAAACTTAAATACAATATAATCAAGTTTTTGACATCACATTATCTTATTATCATGTTTCAAATTATCTTGTTTTATTGATAACCATAGTATTATGTTTCTGTAGTTTTGTAACATAGTTATGTAAAACAATAATATTTAATACAAAGTAAAAATTGTATAAAACGCTAGTACTAGTCTGCCCAAATAAATAAAACATACTAAGAAAATTAAAAATACTTCATCGGGGCACCGCAAATGTAAAACACTTATACTTATAGTAGTAGCAGAATAATATTTAAATAGAAATGTTACTTACCTTCTTTGTTCTTTACGAGACAAACTTTTCCAAACAATTAAATCGAGTCTCTCTTCATATTCATCTATAGCAGATCTTAACTTTTCATCATAAGATGGAAGATTGACAGCTGTCATTAACTGTATGTCACATGTAGTAGGTTCAGACTGCAATCAATTGACATGAATAATTTCTCCTATGAAAGGCACTTAATTATATATTAATATAAATGTCACTTACTTATATATTAGTGTGTAAAAAATCCTAGGAAAGTGTAAGTCCTAGTTGAAACTTTAAGTAAGTCCTTGTTAAAACGTTTTACTGTCACCTATTTAAATGTCACTTATTTATACATTAGTCTAAAAATCCTAGTTAAAACTTTTAATAGTCCTTGCACGAGTTGTATGAAACATAATACTCATGTTGCAAGGACTGTCGTTTCTGCTATGTAGGGATAAACCAAGTTACAATCATTTTTACCACAATGCAGAGTATCTTAACAACTGTGACGCATAGTTTTAATTTTAGTAGATACAATTACTCACAAAAAAAATTAAGAAAATGAATAATATATATATATATATATAATACACCTCTGGTGTGCTTTCCGCATCTTCTGTTGTTATTTGTAACACAGAAGGAGCAACAACATCTATTATTGTCAATTTTCTTGCTTTTAATCCATTTTTCTTCAACCATACAGTGTTTCGAGTTCTAAGACATCTGTTAAAAGTACTGTGTTATCTTAACATAATATTTGTTAGTATAATTTGTCACTGTGTTATCTTAACATAATATTGTTTTAACAACTGTTGTTTTGTCGCTATATCCTGAGTTTTTGTTTTAAATATTTCTAAATCTTCCCTACCGTAATTGAAGAGACAAATAAAATTATTATAATTATATTAAATTTGGTATTATATTGCTTACTTGTCAGGTTTACTTTTAGATTTCTTGAATGAACTGGTTTGTTGCAATGGTGAAATACCTGCAAAGATTACAAACTGGTAGGAACTGTTATTGTTTAAATTGTACAACTTATTTATATAATATATAACATTTATTACTTGCCTACAATCGAAAAGTAGATAAAAACATATAAAAAAACGGAAAAATAAATTTAGCTTACCTGAAATATGAAACATTTTGCGAAGTTCTCTTTACACTGTCTTTACCATTTGCTGCTCACAGCTTAAGCCAGCTATGTAACTTTCAACCTTTTATTATGAAAACAAATTTTCTTTTCTTGCTCACAATGGTTTAGCCAAACAAAGCCCTTTGTTACTCCTATTCTTTTATATATGATGTAACAAAGCTTTGTGTTCAAGCTTTAATTTCAACTGATTGGAATTTGCTTAATTTCACATCGTGCATGATAAATTGGAAGGTAAACAACAAATATTGTATGTGTAAACATAGACAGTGAGTGCGGAATTGACAGCATGACAACCAACACAAAACAGTGCAACGCATAATACATTGTTGAGAAAGAAATTAACAAAATATAACACAATGTGTGGTTTTAATCTGAAGTACGTAAATTAAAGTGCGCTGCTAATACTACATAAAATCATAATCATGATAAACAAAAAGTTGAAATTATGTGTTGAATAAATGGTAAAATAAATGTATTACAGTGCGCTACCAGTACTACACAAAATAAATTTTTAATAACACAAAATACTGAATTTATGTGTTGGGTAGATGGTGCAGCCTACTGTATAAGGGTGTCTTGGGTAGGCAGAACCTTTAATATTTTTTTGTTGGTTTTTGGACAAAAAAAGAAAAACTTTAAACCAAGAGGTCACTAATGGGTTGTCAAATTCGTAAAGATAAAATTTAAACAATAAAAGTTACCAAGTGCAACAATAAGCACCAGATGTGTTATTGTAACTACTAGTGTATAAAAACACCTGTATATTTAACTGTAAAACTTTTTTAACAAAAACATAATCTATCCAACCAATATCAGATACACATAATGCTTGGTTGATAAAATTATTTAATTAAATTTTACACAATCTAAAATAAACTAAGATACAAAATTTAAAAAAAATCCTAAAACACAAGTTTTTAGCTAACACTAGCAAATATAGCTTTAGCAGGGTGGGGAAAGATGGGACACCTTTAGCTCACATAATATTCAAATATCCTGATCGTGTTTTAAACAATTAATATTGGTCTATTGAAGTCGTGAGGATGCGGTTTTATAATTCTTTGAATTTTCTTTGTTTACTACCAAATGGGACAAAAATAGAATGAAAAGGTGACACGTCTTTCCCCACCATACTATATTTATTAATTAAAATAGAAGTTAATCTGTGAACTGCTTGCTTCTATAAAAAGCAACCGAAAGATCGTAATAATGTCTTGATATCCAAAAGCTTTGTTGTTCATTCACGTGTTGAGATCTGCGAATTAACAAATCTATAATAAGGTGTTTCTATAAAAACTACAAAATTGATTAGCTTTAAAAACACATTATAGAGACTAGATGTAATGAATGTAACTCATTTATTCTTGTGTGGGCAAAGACAGTCGTTACAGCATGTGTGTACCGTTTCATACATTTCGTGTCTGCTTACAAGTAATCACATATGTAAAGATATTTATTTTACAGCCTTGTAAATATCCAAGTTATTTTATTACTCAATACACAAGAAAATAAATGATCACATTTTGATACTTGAATTTGAAATAATATGTAAAAGCATAACATTTTGACAGTTATATTGTAATTAAGAAAACTAATTTTGAAAGAATTTGTAAAAAGTAAAAAACATACAATGAAAATGGAAATGAACAAATTTACATAATGGTACAACATATTACTGTTCTACCTGATTCCATTGCAAAAGTTGACAATGAGTTTGTTTTCATATTGACTTGCAACACGTCCGGGGAGGTATGTTAGATTGGCTGGATCAACTATTGCTATGACACAATCACCTGCGATACATTGCTAAGGTAGCTTAAATAAAGTAAGATTAAGTTATATTGTAAACAGCATTAATTTTGATTGAGGTTGTTTTAAAGTTAATGCATCCAAATATACTTTATTAGGACAACATTTATTGGAAAATTGTTTTTATCATTTAAACAGAGATTGTTAAAATTCTTGGCCCAAATTTCATATTCAATACAATGGCTAAGTTAAACAAGACCGTATCCTCATGACTCCCATAGACCTTGGTTAATTGTTTAAAACACGTTTGGAATGTTTGGATATCATGTGCTAAAGGTGTCCCATCTTACTCCACAGTACCATACCAATAATAACATACCAGGTTTGATGTCCCTTCGCCTGTTATAAGCACCAAACATACAAGTTAGATCTTGCACACTAGAACTACCATCTGACCACTGGATTAAGAATTGATGTCCGTTGCCGACTCTTTTCTTACAAGAAGCTGCAAGATAAAAAACAATTACCAACTTTTACTGCATATAATTGTAATTGATACTTCATGCTTCATGCTTTCTATTAAAACCGACCAGAAAAATTGTGTATTTTCCCAACGTATAACTTGGGGTTATTTATTTAATGTTTTAGTCCTTGAAAATATATTACACAAATAGCAATAACAGAAGAACATATATAGGCATAAGTAAAATAGTCCTTTTCTGCTCATCTGGTAAATAAAACATTAATTTTTTTCGAACATTTTGTCTGCTATTTAGAAAAAAAGTCGAAATAAAATTAACACTTATTTACACAATGAGTGAAAAAATAAAATTTAACATTCATTATGCCTGGTAGCAGGTGTAACAATAATGTATACCCAGGTTGTAACCACCCGAACCAGACAAAAACTAAGCAAGATTGAAATAAGTTTAAAGGTTTAAGACAGTTATTGAACATTACATAATAAATACCCAGGTTAAATTACTTATGCAACATTCTATAATATATACCCATTCTATAATATATATATATACCCATTCTATAATATAAATACCCAGGTTAAATTGTCCGTTTGCATCTGTTCTTGCCACCACTGCTTCCCCCACCCACCTCTTCTCACAATTAACTATATAATCCACATCTAACTTGTGTTTATCGGGGTGGATCTTGTAAACCTGTTTGGTGGAAAATTTGAATATTTTTTTGTATTTGTTTTTTTAAACTTCATAACAAAATTTATAAAAAAATTCTGAAGAAATCTACATAAGGATCAAATTTTACTATAGGATTTAGCAAATAAATCAAATATGGCCCTGTTATTGTAATCAAAAGGCCTTTAAAAATATGTTATAGTAGGGTGGGAGAACACGGGACTCCTTTAGCACATAATATCCAAATATCCTGATCGAGTTTTAAACAATTAACAGTCTATGGGAGTCGAGAAAATATGGTTTTATAATTCTCTGAATGTTATTTTTTTACTACCAAATGGAACAAGAAAGAAGATTGAAAAGATTTCCCATCTACCCCCATCCTATTATATGTTATCTTATGTAGGAAATAGCTAATAAAAATTAGAAAAATGAAAAACTTAAATTTCAAAATCTTACTTCTTCTCTTGGCACGTTTGCTTCAGTGTTGTCGTAGAAACGAGTTTTAGTCCATGAATCTTCCCGACACTTGATGGCAATAGAGGGTGCGTACATATTTGGATGACGAGGATGTAAACTGATCAAACAATCGCCCTCCTGGGTGAAAAAGTTTCATAAAAATTCTTTTTCTTTACTCAATTTTTAGGAAATAGCTGTTAAGTGTCTTGCCTAAGGCAGACACCCCATAATGGTAGCAGCGACAAGCATTGAACCTGTAACCTCTGGGTTAAAGGCAGGCACGCTAACTTTAGAAAAATATATAAATGTTTTTTTCTCATTATAAATCCAACTTAAAAATAATTAAATATAAATGGCTTGTTGTTTGTATGCTGGGTGTAGCAACTCAAGCCAGAAGTCAAAACTTAAGCCAGAAGTAAAAAAAAAGGAAATAAATCAATTTTTAAAAATAACAATTAGCAAAATCCGATCATCTTTATTATCTGCTAAGCCGTTTTAACAAAGATTTTTGTCCAGATACAGCAATTTGTAAAATTCATTTTTCAGTAGCAATAGGAATTAAACTCCCAGTTAATTGTCTTCACGTACAATATACCAGAATGCATAAAATATTCGCAAACCTCTATAATATTATCAGCATCATCAGCTTCTGTTATTAAATCCTCTCGGAAAGTTTTCTGTACCAATCCAGTGCAGTCAAGCACGTCGTAACTGTTGTCGGGATATCCTTGCTGTATGGAACCTCTGTTGAATATTAGGTGTTAGTTACAAAGTGAAACTTCTTGTTTAAAAAAAAAAACGGCTACAAAAAAGACATATGTGGTAACTCATAAGCTAGCACGAGGTGTATGAAATAGTACAACCGTGTTATAACAACTGTTGTTGCCACGGCATGCGAGGATAAATAAGTTACATACATGGTAACTCGTAAGCAGGCACAAGATGTATGAAACAGAACACCCGTGTTATATCGACTGAAGTTGCCCCGCCATGCTAGGGTAAATAAGTTACATTTATTCATTCACTAAATTTTATAACACTGCCTAACTTAATAAACTAAAGCAAAGCAAAATATTTGACCTGTAGTACCATCCATCATCAGTGCTACGCGCCAATACTTCATCTCCGGGCTTTAGTTTTGCTGATAACTCGCGTACAACTGCTGAGCCTTCTGGGATAATCTCTGGGGGTGAGCGAGCTGGGGGGAGGTGTTAAAGTATTAATGCATGAGGTGTATATGTGAAAGTTTTAATACATTAGGTGTATGTGTTAAAGTATTAGTGTATGAAGTTTATGTGTTATAGTATATAGTATTGGACTATTAGTTTAAGAGGTGTATGGGTTAAAACAGCATGTGTTAAATAGGCCTAAAATTACAATACAACTAATTACAAACAAAATGTATGACAAGACTGTTAAGTTATGAATACAATTTCACCAGAAGTAAACAGTTACAAACAATACAAAACTTGTTTTAATATCTAAAAGCAGTTAAAGGGTTTTGGGGTTGAAAGCAGTTAGCATTAAGCGTAAAACCCATAAACTCTGGGTTAGGGGCAGACGTGGTAACCACTGTGTATGTATGTATGTATGTATGTATGTTTGTGGATAAATGAATAAATATCTTACAAATGTATAATCCTGTGTCCAAATTTGTATCAACCAAAAATACGATACAAAACTTATTTATTTAAATCTGTAAAGCAGTTAGTGTTTTGGTTTTTAATTAGTTTAGTTTACAAGACATAGTATTGAAGGGTAGGACTTGTAATATTTGTGTGTTGATAAGTTAACATCTTACAAATATGCAATCCTGTGTCCAACTTTGTCACAACAACAGCGGGACCTTTTTCATCAAATATTACTTTGGTTTGAGAATCATCTTCACTTGTTTCTGGTTCTATGTTATGTTGTATGTATGTTGGGTTAGTTGAATGTAAATAAGTAACATCGGGGGTTAATAAAACATTGTTATTGCAGGTAAAGTTGGTTAGTATCCACATTAGCAGTGATCTAAAAGCCTTACACAAATTGTTGTATTTACAAATGTTTTAAATAAAATGAGAAAATGTTTTATTAAACGTTAAAAAAAGGGACAGTAAATAAAAATTTTATAATTTTAACCATTATTTATTGAGGGGGTAACGACATTCGTTATAACACAGGTGTTCTGTTTCATACACCTTGTGCCGCTTATAAAGTTACCACATATGTAACCTTGAAGGTGGTTATTTGTTATATAACAAGTGTTTTGCTACAACAGTGGCAGTGGCAAGCCTTGAACCCACGTGGCAGTGGCAAGCCCTGAACCCATATCTTCTGGTCAAAGGCAAGTGTTCTTACCATTGTGACATTGTTTTTTTACATAAGTGGTAACCATGCAGTTACAGATAAAATAATTTATATTTACTAGGGTTTTCAGTTGGAGTAATATCTTCATGTATTGGTGAAACCTCAGTCAGTGTTCCTGTTGTCACCCTGAAGGTAAAACATCCATCATGTTATTTGCTTAAGTGGGTCTGGTATAAGATGTTGGTATAATGAAATATATTTTCTAATAAACTATATATAAATGAAAAAAATCATAAATTAAAAATAATACAACAGAGTGAGGGTAGATGGGACACCTTTTCTTTCTATTTTCTTGTCCCATTTAGTAGTAAACTAAGAACATTCAAAAAAATTATAAAACCATATCCTTACTACTCCCATAGACCGTTGTTAATTGTTTAAAACACGATCAGGGTATTTGGATATTATGTGCTAAACCTGTCCCATCTTCCCCCACCCTACTTTCCCTCTTAAATTAGAAATAATACAGTAGGGTGAGGGAAGATGTGAAATCATTTGATACTGTTTTCTCGTTTCATTCAGTAGTAAACAAAGAAAATTCACGGAATTAAAATACCTTATCCTCACAACTTCCATAGACTGGTGTTAGTTGTTTAAAACACAATCAGGATATTTAGGTATTATGTGCTAAAGGTGTCCCATCTTTCCCCATTCTACTTTATATAAATTAGAAAAAACACATAGTTTGGAAAAAACGTATATGGAGTGGGGTTATGTCAGGTCATCATGAATAGCAGTTGTAACTTACGTGTCAGGTGTCACCGGTTCAGTGTTAGTTGCCTCGTGCACCTTTACCACCACCTAGTGTTGAATTATGTTAACTACGATAACACAATAAAATGAGATGTTTATTGCGAGATGTTATGGGTTAGTTTTAGTGTTGGCTCGATTTTCGTGATTGAATTGGTTCATTACTAAGTTATTAGACTGTTGTTTTTTCTTACTCAAATTTTACACACAGTATCCTTACATCTCATGCTCACTGGTGAATTATAACATGAATGTCTTCTTATACACCAGACACACATGGTGCATTCATACACCTTATGCACAACTGTTGTTTTCAGGCTAGGCAAGGATAAAGCAAGTTACATTCATTCATGTATGAATGTCACACCACCTCTATAGTTATTCTATTACTTTATATTATTTATAAAGTATCTACAGTAAGCCACACTGTTACTCCCATACCTCAGGCTTGTTTCTTTCTTTGTCATCTTCCGCAAATATCTTGATGTCTCTTCTCACGTCTTCAAAATCTTTTGATTGTTTTTCAAGAATCTGTAAGCGAATATTATTAGTATAATCAACACCAAATGTCAATGTTGAATTTGCTTAAGTAGAATTCTATGATTTGCTATATAAGTGAGGTTCTGCAAGGGGTGTGCCAAGGGTTTTAGGGTAAGGATAATGGTGCTCATATATTTGAACGATTCTTGTGTGAAGAAATGCAGTAAGGATCTGGTGCTACAAAAACGTAACAGACAAAAGTTAAGTCCAACCAACTGTTTAATAAAAAGATAAATATTTTGCCGAAAAAATTTTTTACTTCTCTTTGTTTTCGTTGCTCTGTTGTGTGGTCATCCATCCGTGACTGAAGTTGCTGAAGCGTGTCTCGAAGATCGCTGACATCATCCCTCGTTACTCCCGACCGTGATGTGGATGTTGTGGAAGATGGAGAGGAAGAAGAAGAAGAAATTGAATCTTTTTCACTCTCAGAATCTGCATGTATTTATTTTGGTTTTATAAGAAAACTATAAAACAAATATATATATATGTATATGTAAATAGAAAAAAGAAAGGCATTAGCAAACCTGCTTTTTGCCAACACATTTTAATATTTTAACTTTATCAGACAAAATTAGAGAAAAAGTAAAAAAAAAAAAAAAAAAAAAAATTAAAACAAAAGAAAAACATACAAAAAGATTTTGTTGTTTTTTTATTTAAAATTATTGTCTGTTTATAGTTGCTGGCTATAGAAACGATAAATATAAGTTGTATAAAGAATGCTTTAGGTTAGTTCATAAAATAATCCACCAAACCTGAGCTACTTGAACTCGATTCTATTTCTTTTGCTCGAATAAAATCCACAGGAGGTCTGGAGTATTTAAACATGTCAAATAATGAATGGTTTATATGTGTTACAAGTGAACTAAAATTGAGAAAACTTCAACTTCAGACCCATTGAATAATAAAGACTTAAAAAAAACAAAACATATAAAAAGTTTTATCCAAAATATTAACTTGTTCAAATTAAAAGAAACTTTGAGTTTTACATTGAAAATTTTACTTCCAAGCATAGTGTCAAAATTGCATAACATTAATCTGTTGGTGTATAAGGGTTAACGCATATATTTATTACAACTTCTATTCTTTGGGGGTGAGGTCCTTCAAGGACCCAGGATTTAGGCCAAATATTACCTCCAAAAGAGTTTGGTTGTTGTATGATTTGGCATGCACATACAAGTTACATACATGGTAACTTGTAGGCGGGTACGAGCATATGAAACAAAACATCCTTATTATAACAACTGTCCAGGTTTCCAGGCACGTGAGGACATACATATCATTCATTTATTCCAACTTACATTTTATCATCAGTTAGGTTTGCACGTTCGATGTAACGCGTCGCAAACGAATATCGGACCTCGCTTATCTTTACCAACTTATTGCGCAACAATGAACTCTTTGTGTTGTCATAATTGAGAATCGTGAAAAACTTGTCTCGTACCTGTTTGGAAACAAACAAATTAATTAATGTAACTTATTTAAACTCACGTGTCAGGGCAATGACCATCGTTATAACAGATGTTCTGTTTCATACACCTCATGCCCACTTACAAGTTACCACGTATGTAACTTTGTGGGGGACTATTTTATGAACTTTTTCGTTTTTTTATGTGTGGCCAACAAAAACAATATATTTAACTCTTGACAACGTGCACGACAAACATGATGTTCAATTAATGATGAACAATACTTATTAAATAAACTTGGCAGAACTGAATACTTAAAATCTATATGTGTTATACATATATGTGGATAACAATTATTAAACCTTGCTCACCTGTGATCTTTTAGGAGTTCCAATCACCATCCCAGGAATATAACATGGAACGTTCCGGTTTGTTTTATTCAATGCAAGAACATAATCTCCAACCTTTATTAATAGTAAAAAAATTATTTAAAACTTTCTTTATGAAAATTGAACTCGATTTTTTAGGGTTGTGTAATTTAATCGGGAAGGCACTTATTTATCCTTACATGGCGGAGCAACTTTTAACATGTGTGTTCTGTTTCATACACCTCAGGTTTATGTATAAAACAAAACATCCGTGTTATAACGACTGTCGTTGCCATGCAAGGATAAAAAAAGTTACATACATGGTAACTTGTAAGCGGGCACAAGGTGTATGAAACAGAACACCCGTGTTATAAAAACTGTCGTTTCCCCACCATACGAGGATCAATAAGTTACATACGTGGTAACTCGTAAGCTGGCACGAGGTATATGAAACAGAACATCCGTGTTATAACAACTGTCGTTTCCCCACGCGAGGATAAATAAGTTACATCCATGATAACTGGCAAGCGGAACACTTGTGTTATAACGACTGTCATTTTCCAGCCCACGAGGATGAATAAATTACATTTATTAAATCACCTTGAGTGGTGGGCATGACACTGCACCAGTCATAGCAATGACAAATCTCATTGGAATATTTGCTTCTTCACCATGGTTGAATTCCACCAATGCATGTCGTGCGTCCGTGCAACGTTTCACCAACCCAGCGTAGTAGAAACCATCGCATTCATCACTGTTTGGTAGGTTACTTTGGTTGGGTGTGTTTCAGTGGTTTATAATTAGTGTAGGGTGGTTATTTTTTATGTTTAGCATAGTCCATATGTATGCAGACACACATGAGGTATTATTTATACAACTTATGCTGAACTATAAATTTCTTCTAATATATCCGATATACATTAAGTGTTCGTACACTTCATGCTCACTGTCCAGTTGTACCATGGGTTTCTCCCTATACACCATACACACATGGTTTATTCATACACCTCATGCTCACTGTCGAGCTACAACACATTCACAACTCACCGAGCAATTACATTCTGCCCACGAAATCTGTCGATAAATTTATTTCGACTTTTCGACCTTTCTCGCTTTTCCTTTTCCATACGTTGGGGAGACACCTGGAATAGAATAGGCATTGTATTTCTTACACGTGTTTATCATGTTTCAGATTAATAATCTTTTAACAGCTGGTATGAAAAGCATAGTGTATTTTGGACATTTCTTTTCCTGATAGGGTTTTGGTATGAAGAAGATAACATCTGGTATGAAAAACATAGTGTATTTCCAACATTTTGTCTGCCATTCAGCAAGACTTCCATTACAAATAAATATAAATGAAATTTTAATGATATATCTGTAACTTATTAACCCATTATTAGGGTGCAAAGATTTTAACCTAAACAAAAAACAACCCAAGAAAAACATATGTGGTAACTCGTCAGCATCAGCAGACATAAGTTGTGCAATAAATCAAGTTAATTTGCTCAAAGCTTGATGTGAATTCTTAACTTTATAATAACAAACCAACATTAAATACACTGAATCTTGAAGATGTTTCCGATGTTTGACTTCTAACTTCCTCCTCACTGCTCTCTCTCCTCTTCTTACTCTTATTCTCTTTCTTGCTCTTTCCTCCCATAGCGAGCTGCTTAGCTGTGCGTTGAAGATCAGTAGATTGCTGTAGATATTTCTCGCCTGCAAGTTTTATTAGTGGTAAAATAATAAATTTGTAGACCTAAAAAATGCCAAATTATGTACAATTATGTTTATCCAATTATACTTAATATGCAAAACATATTTTTATTAATATGCCAGAGTTTGCCAATTACCCTAACACCCAGGGATTTAGGCCACAATTTGCCAATTACCCTAACACCCAGGGATTTAGGCCGGAGTTTGCCCATCAACCCAACACCTAGGGATTTAGGCCGGAGTTTGCCCATCAACCCAACACCCAGGGTTTAGGCCAGAGTTTGCCCATAAGAAATATTATTTTGCCCTTTTTCCTTTAAAGTTCTATGGCTAAACATAGATACAAATATTGTTACCTAAGTAAATTTCATCTACTAATAGTTGGAGGTCACTCTCTTCTATTGGCCAACCCATTCTATCGAAGGCTTGTCCTATCGCATCTGTGTTATCAAGGTAAGACACTGGTTTGTTGTCAAACCTAGGAAATAAAAAGTTGGAATTTAAAAAAATAAAAATTTTGAATAAAAATTTAATATAAAAATTTTGAAAAGAAAAAGAAAAAAAAAAGAAAATTCTAAATTTGAAAACATAAAAAAATTGAATTTGTTTAACTGACTTGCTGTACCATAAATCGTAAAAAAAATTTGGGGATACTGCAGGATTTTGTGACAAAAACCGTAATATATTAGAATTCTAATAGGTTTAAAACATAATACTTTTGTTGAACTAGTAAGGCTGTATTATCACATAATCTCTGTCATACATATGGCACATTACCTTTATTTTTATTAGTTTTATTTTTAAATACTAAAAATATCTTCATTTTTTTACTTTTCTCTTTCTTCTTGCGACAGCTTTCTCCACACAATAAGATCCAGCCTGGTCTTATATTCTTGTATGGTAGCTTGTAACTTCTGGTCATAACCAGGCAAATCAACTGCTGATGGATTGACCAATCGGATTTCTTTCTTGGTACGCGGGGATACGTGGGCTATTGGTAAAACCTGAAGTACGTTTTTATTACTAGTAAAAAAAAGATTTTTTTATTTAAATTTAAATGAATGAATGAATGAATGAATGTAACTTACTTTATCCTCGCGTGGCCGGAAAACAACATTTATCACACGGGTTTAGCACCTCGTGCCAGCTTGGGAGTTACCATTAATACCATGTATGTTACTTTGTGGGTGATTTAAGACCACATTTACATAGCAAACTTCATTGGTAAAACATGGAAAAATATGAGCAAGGTTTCAAATTCTATTTTGAAAACCATCATCAGGTAAAATGTAATAAAAAAATTAGGTATTTGTTTATTTTATATAGAAGTATTGTCAATTTTTATAATGCAACATGTATTTTATTACTTAGATCATTCTTATAAAAAATTAGGTATAGCTATATCATATTTTCATTTCACAAATGGTGTATTTTACGTCTGACATTTTATAAAAAATATATTTGTTTTTTTTAGTTATACCTATATTAGATTTATTCTACAAGTTGTATAATTTATGTCTTATGTCTTTTTTATAAAAAAACATGTTTAGGTATAGCCATATTAGATTACAAATGTTTTATTTCTTACTTATAGCTAAATTAGATTATTTTACAAGTTGTGCATTTTATTACTTACATCATTAAATACTTTGGAAACAACATGGGTGTCTAACACTGGTATATATTTGGGTGTTACCCTCACAATGGTTGGCGTAAGGACATCCATCACTGTGAGTTTACGAGCAACAAGACTATTCTTCTTTAACCAGATCGTGTTTGGAATATCAAGGGAACTGAAAGAGAATTGTGAAGAAAAAAGGAATGAATGTAACTAACTTTATCCTCGCAACCAGAAAACGACATTTTTTTTTAGTTTTTTAAATTTTAGTTATAATTTGTTTAGTACATTTTTAAATATTCTTACTTTACTGGTTTCTTCTTCTTTTTAGGTTTCCTCTTTGCTTCTGCCTTTAAACGCATGATATCTGCCAATATGTGGTTAATGAGCAATGATAAATAAGTTACACTACACAAGTACTATAAGATGGGACACCTTTAGCACATAACATCCAAATATCCTGATCGTGTTTTAAACAAATAACAACACTCTATGAGAGTCGTGAGAATCCGGTTTTATAATTCATGGAATCTTCTTTGTTTACAACTAAATGGGATGAGAAAATGGAATAAAAAGGTGTTCCATCATCTCCCACCCCACTATACAACCATCTGCACACACAGTTACATTCCCTACCTTGATAAGCTTCCATTGATTTTGAAATCTGTTTCTCCATGAAGTCTTTTGATTCGGGCAACATCCAGCCATCCACTTCACTGTGAGGTTGGGAAGCCAAACGTAACAAACTTGTCTTCGTGTGACCAGCTTGGTTCTGACCTGCGTGTAGTTATTATATGCTATGTATAATATAATGTCTATACTTACATGTATAGTAGGGTGGGGGAAGGTGGAACACTTTTAACATATAATATCCAAATATCCTGATCGTGTTTTAAACAATTTACAACGTTCTATGGAAGTCGTGAGGATACGGTTTTATAATTCATTGAATTTTTTTTGTTTACCACCAAATGTGATGAGAAAATAAAATGAAAAGGCGTCCAGTCTTCCCCCACCCTACTATATTTAATTTACACATACCTGTACTTTGTAGCTTTCTTCTAGATTGTCTTCGCTTTATTTCTAAATCATTCACCCCTGTTCTGCCTCGGTGGTTTTTGTGGGCGATCGATGTTGCTGGGGGTGAAGGGGAATACCCTAAACTGGTATGGGGACGTGCGGGTAACTGGTCGCTATCGCTGTAAAGTAAAAAATTAAAAATTAAATTTGGCTGCTGTATAAATGCTACCACTCATAAGTAATATTAGATTTCTGGTAAAAAAGGGTAATTTTATTACACGAAAAAAAGTTTTATTTTTTTATTACAGCAATGTTTCATCTGGCATATAGTTAGACACCACAGAATAAAGTTAAACCACCTGCAAGCAATAGCAGCAAACTATTGTAAAAATATAAACTATATCTGTAACTCTTTTAGAATCAATACACAACTAACACCTTGCTGTATTAAAACCTGATCTTTAATATTTAGTAAAGTAATAAACAGCGATAAAAATTTTAACTAAAACTAAGAATAAGAAACTATGATCAACTTTATTTTCCTTACTCCTATGTTAAAGAACTGGGAGACAATAACACTCAGAGATTGGGGATAATATTTAAAAAGCATCCATTGTTACGAAACAATAGGTGGAGTATAGTGGAATTCTTGCTTTAAAAGAAACTTCTTTCCCAGCTCAAAGGACAATGAAATAGAATGCTTCACTTGACCACAATACACACAAACATATCATAAAACTAAAACCTGTTGTTGTCATTTGTAACCATTGTTACAATAGGAGTTTGGAAGTGTATTTCAAGGGCTGGGATTTTATGTTGGTACCATGTATAGTGTTCATTGTATTACAAATGTTTGATTGCTATTTAATTGGTGTTATGTTAATACTTTATCAGCTTTACATTTATAATTTAGAAAAAAATTATCTAAAAAATTGTGTAAAAATTTTATAACTAAAAAAATGAGTTAAATTTTTAACTCATTTCTGAAATTCAAATCATTTTTTTAAGAAAAACAAACCACCTGTCTTCTCTCCTTGCAAGAGCACTTTGTGGTCGCTGGGGAAGACTTGAAGATGATTTGATTCTTCTGTGATTCTTTGTAGATGATGCAAGAGATATAATGGAGGTTGTGGAAGAGGAGAATGAAGATTGATCAAAGTTTGTGTTCTGTTGATTTAATGAATGAATGTAACTTGTTTATCCTCCCATGGCCGGTAACTGCAGTCTTTATAACAGGGGGTTCTGTTTCATACACTTTGTGCCAGCTTACAAGGTATCATGCATGCAACTTTGGAAGTGATAATTTTTTGGATGGATTTTTCACTTTTTGATATGTGGCTGATTATTACCTTGTTATGAATCAATAAACAAACTTCTTACCTTGTGCTTCTTGTTATGATACCAATCTAACATCACACATCGTGCTCGGAGTTTTGAAACTTTTTCCAGATCTCGTTTTCCTTTTCCCAGTTCTTTTTTCAGCAAAGACACATCTTCGCTCTTGGATTTAAAACAGAAAAAATAAATAACTTATTCAAAAAAAAATAATTTATACAATAAGTGGTTAAAAGTGTGGGGGTCTAAGGTGCAATAGATTTTACATCTGTATTAAAATCTTGGGTGACATTGTTAAAATGCATGTGTTTTGTTTTACCTCAAATGGGGGCGGGCCATCAGCTAGGCTCCCATTGGTTGAAAAGTTATGATACCGCCCTCCGGTGTCTGAAGATAGCTGGTAGAGGAATTTGTTTGCGTCGTGGTCGTTACAGTTGAATGCTATGGTGTGGATTGGAACAGGATGCTGCAGTTGTACTTGGGCAAGTATGGAGCGTGGGTTCTATGGGGTAGTACTAAATATAGTAGGGTGGGGGAAGATGGGACACCTTTTCACTCTATTTTTGTGCTATATTTATGTGCTAAAGATGTCCCATCTTACTCCACAGTACTGTATATATTGTGACGGTTTTTCGGAATTTTGAAAAATTTAAATGACCAATATATATGTGAAATTATAGTAAGTAATGTTGACAATTTATCAAGTAAAAGCAGATGATTTATAGCAATAAGAAGATATATCTTGGCTTGAACATAAGGGAAGTTATGACCAGAAGAGAAAGAATGCGTCTTTGAATGGTGAGAAAAATTTAAAAAAGATAAAATTGAGAGTATTCAGTACCTATTTGGAAATTGAAACAAAATTAATTCCAAAATTGTTTTAAAAAATAAAAAGATATTTTCAGGTGCTTTATATATTTAAAGATTTATTTAGTAGAGAATTGTTCCTTTAAAAAAACAAACAAAATTGACCAAAAATGGTAAAAATTATTTTGGTTTACATTAAAAATAGGATTTTCCTAAAAAGGTGATATTATATGCTACATGCTGAAGCCTTGTGTCATGCAAAGGTTTGTGCGCATAAAACTAATGATAACTAGATGGCAAGAGTTGGTAAGCTGATGCAGCATACCTGGAGAAAAGTCCAAAACATCTGTGGAGGCTTTGGGACAAAAATAAACTAAGTTACTTTGGAGAAAATAGGTAAAAAAGGATGAACAAGATTAATTTGTTTTCTGTGAACTTTTTTAAAACTACCAAAATTTTAAAATAAATTGTTTAAAGGTAAATTTTTCTATCAAGAATTTAAAAAAAACAAGTTACATTCAAAACAGATAACCATTTAAATAAATGAATGTAACTTTATCCTCGCGTGGCGGAAAAACGACAGCCGTTATAACACGGGTGTTCTGTTTCAAACACCTCATGCCCACTTACAACTTACCAAGTATGTAACTTTGTGGTTGTTAGCAACACCACTGTAGATAGATTGTACAAACCTGGTCAGGTCTTCCATCAGTAAGCAGGTATATAGCATGGGTGTGCGGGTCAGATAATGCAATCCTTATGGCTGCTAATGTGTTAGTGCTACCTCCAACACCAATGTCTGTGAAAAAAGGTTTCAAATTTGTTTTCCATTTTTAGAAAAATAAATTTTTGTCAAAAGTCAAAAAAATATATTTTTTTATACGTTTTTGGCTTTTTATATTTTTAAAAAATTAAAAAATTAATTAGGAATTTATAAAAAAAACATTTATTTATAGATAAAGCACCTTTGACCCAGTTCCATGCATTCAGCAGGTTTTGTTCGGTGACATCAGCCACTCTATCTCTCCACGCTTGAGCTTTTGTGTCAAACTTGATCAGGTTGAACTTGCCCTTGTGTCGTAGTTGTTCCTAGATATATGAATTAAATGCAGATTTAAAAAAAAAAAAATTAAACGTGGTAATGGACTGATGGTTGTTGCTCCAACCCAGTGGTCACTAATGGGTTGTCCAAATTATAAGCCAAACATAAAGAAAAATACAACACCCATGTTATAAACACCACTGTTTCTAAAATTTCTCATGCTATACTAGGAGTGTTTATAATACAGGTGCTATGTTTGATACACCTAGTGCCTTCTAATGAGTTTTACCTATACGTAACTTTGCAGGTAACTATTTTTGGGGGATATTGTTAATAAATAGTTGACAACTTTGACAACCCATAAGTGACCACTGGGTTGGAGCCATTGTTGTTAAACATATTGACCAAGGCCACACAGATACGCTAACAGTGGTTGCATCATTGGGACTCTATAGTCTATAGACAAGCGCCTTAACCACTAGGAAACAAAATTAAACTGCTTGTCAGCTAAAAACACAGATTAAAAGTATAATAGATATTTGTAGAGCAAAAACTATAAACTAAACACCTGTCCTTATATATTCTTTCACTTATATATAGCAGGGTGGGGGGAAATAGGACACCTTTTAACTCTATTTTCTCGTCCCATTGCTCGGTAGTAAACAAAAACATTTAAAGGATTATAACACTATATCCCCACAACAACCATAGACTGTATTTAATTGTTTAAAACACAATCAGGATATTTAGATAATATGTGGTAAAGGAATCCTATATAATATACCTGCATTAGTTGGAAGATCTTCTCTTTAACCATACTTAGTTTGTCTTTCATAGATTGTGAAGTGTCAATCAAAATATAAACTTGTTCTTCAAGTATTGTCCCGAACACCTCTCTACTGCCTTGTTGCAACCAGTCAATTCTGTTTCAAAAACATTAAAAGAAATGTGTGCCTTTTTACTGCAGTGGTTCCTAAACTGCGTGTCGCGAGGTTTAGTGCGCCATTATAATTTAATTCAAAGCACTGCATGCTTTGTAGTATTATACAAGGCTGGCTCATCCACCAATTTTAATAAGTTGCCTATGACGCAATATTCATTTTTGTTGAATCCATAAATATGACATTACATTAGTATTAAGTGTAATTAATAAATTCCTTACAGGGCCATTAAAGAATCACTGCAGCATGACAAATAAATTTCATTCATTCATTACAAGGGTAGCAAAATAAAAAAGATATAAACTGTACCTCTGCTGTATTGCATCTAAAGTTGTTTTCATTTTCTTCTCAAATACTCTATGTTGTTCAGCAGTAATATGAACGTGAACCACGGTCCCATCTTTCCACTTTGTGTGCGCAAACTGGTGGCAATATTTAGCATTCACCAACTTTCGAAGGTTTTCCTGGTTGAAATAATAAAGTTATGGTAACAATGTTAATAATTCAATAAAAATGCAGCCCAGAAGAAGCAGGGTAAAAGGAAAATACATGTAAAGAGTTCATAATAGCTTCAGTACACAAATAGGGGTCTTATTATTGCAATTTTATTTATAAATGAAAAAAACTTTTTTAACCTTGTGAGGCAATGGTCATTAGGTGTCTTGCCCAAAGAAAAAAACACTCATAATGGTAGCAGTGCGAAACCAATCCGAGGTTTAGAGACTCTTTTTTAGGTATTTCCATAAATAATTTGAACCAAAATACTAAACACAAAACAAAGTATCTTACTGCATCGGATGTCTGAGTGTTAGGTGCTGGCTTCCCTTTAAGGTCTACCACACCATCTACGTGTCTGAATGAACATGCAGCAAGTGCTTGGAATGCCGTCACCTTTTGTGCTTCGAGTCCATGTCTTTGCAACCATTCCTTTGAACTCATATATTGCTCTTGTCGGTTTGTTTGTACAGGATGGTCTACCACAGCTAAAGAAAGGTAAATTGAAAATTTAGTAAACAAATGTAATTATATATATATATATACATATATATATGTACATATTTTCATTGTAAACAAATTATATGCCATGTACATACATATTTTTTTGTAAACAAATTTTTAAAAAAATCCTTGACTTGGTGTTTTTAGTTGTGACCAACTATAAAAAAGAGGTTATTTAAAACTTTCAGTTAAAGACTTCATAACACTTTGCATGCATTGCACTGATCATAGCAACACACTATAACCAACTCTAGTCTGGCCTTAATCTGAGAATTGATTGTCTACGCTATAAGACTTCTCCCTAATAGAAATGATTAAATAGTTAACCAGTTAAATGAAATTTTCAATCTGTAAGATTTAAAACTCCCAGTAAAAATTCTTTTGTTAAACCCAATCTGAAAACATAATTTCAAACCTTTAAAAAACATAACAAAAAAATCTTTGAGTCAAACCTGTTTCTGACACAGTTTCAGGAATCTCAGCGAGCAAGGTTTGGATTTGAGCGTGATTGTTCCTCGATTCCTCTAGCTCGCACCAGATCCTGAAGACATCCTCTCTCACTCCGGATCCTGCTGGGATTCCTCCTTTTGCTTTCTGCGAGAGTCGCACAGAAATCCGAGCAGCATCACCACCGGGGGGAGCAGCGTTGGCAGGGAGCGCATCAGCGTCCTCCTCGTAAATACTTTTCACCACAAACGCATGGAATCTGTTGGAAAAATTTTGACCAATATTATAGGCATCGGCTCTAAACTGTTTTTCAGGTGCAAAACTGGTAAACCCTTAATTAAAATAGTTATAGTAGGGCGGGGAAAGACAGGACACTTTTAACACATAATATCCAAATATCCTGATTGTGATTTAAACAATCAACAACGGTCTACAGGAGTCGTGAGAATACAATTTTATAACTATTTGAATTTTCCTTGTTTCCTACCAAATGTGAAAAGAAAATAGAATAATAAGGTGTCCCAACTTCCGCCACCCTGTTTACCTTCCATTAGTTTGAGCAGCTATTTCCTTAAGAAACTTAATGGTTCCGCCTTTTGCTGCGTTGAATGAGACAGTATGTAGAGGGTGTTGAGTTCCAACCAATTTCTGTCTCAACAACTCCTTTGATGTTTCAAACACGTCGCCCTCAGCAAATAAATAAACAGCATCCAACTAGAAGAGAACAGAATAAAGATTAGTCAAATACAAATTTTCCCTTGTTTATAAAATATTTATTTAGATTTTTTGTAAAAAAAAATTTTTGATAGATTTTTGAATGAATAAGCTAAAATGGAAATAACACTAATCCTCACTGTTATCTCGTAATTCTTGTTTTAAAAATAGTCTAAGTTTTTTAGTTCCAGACCAGGGCAAGATTAACAAATACAAACAGATCTGTTTTCTGATTTATTTAAACCAGGAGTTACCAAACCGCGGCCCGCGGGCCATCTGCGGCCCGCAGGAGCAAATTAAATGGCCCTCAGAGGACTTTAAAATTACTGATTGCATACGTTCACAAATGAACATATTACTTTAAAAAATCGTCTAAAAATGTTTTATTGATTTGTGTAATAATTTACATTGTCTTTGTTACGTCACAAAAATAATTATGACTGTCACAGCATCAGCCAACCTTTCACGCTTGTTACTCTGGTATAGCGGTTATACCGCGGCATGATTCAACAAAAATACTGTGAAACTTTGTCTTTTACTCCGCAAGTACGTAGTTTAATCTGTTCTAGAAGCCATGTTTATTACCAGCATATGTGTCGAACTTCCTGATCCTGACCTAACAAATTTTCGCCAATACAAGTCGCGTCGCCAGCAATATAGCAAGGAGAAACTTGCCCGACGCATAATTATGATTTCAGGTATTGGCCCGCGATAAAATAAGTTTGGGAACCCCTGATTTATACAATAAATTTTGATCTAATTTGTTTAAAATTTTAAAACAGTAAAATAGATTCACAATTTTATAAATAGGTAATTGATACCGTGTCATCTTCCATAGCTTTCAAGACACTCTCAGTGCAACCAGTTCTAGAACTTTCCGCCATTCTATCCAACTTCTGCACCCACTCGATGGCACTCTTTATGGTTACCTCGGTAACAGGCATCGCTTGTTCATGCCACATCTCTATGTCTGCTTGTGCTCTGATACAACCACAAGGAAATAAAAAATAAATCATTCATCCTATTTATTCATACACGCGGGGCATCGTCAAGCATTATAACATGGGTGTTCTGTTCCATACACCTCCGTACTACCAAACATACTTACTTGATCATGTTAAACTTAGCAAGCTGAGATACTTGGTCTCTTATCACTTCACATAATGATTCTCTATAAAGATCAAACTGTGTTTGGGACATGGTTGATACATCGAGAACCAAACACACGCTGTGCTCCTGTAATGTAAAAGACAAAGCAAATGAAACACTGCATAGGCTTATTCAAATGCAAACAAATATTATAAGAATATTTGTAAAGTGTTAAGGGATTTAGAGCTACTGAAACTATTGCAGTTATTAACTATCACTATACAATGTATTAAAAAAACAAAAAATTACAAAAAAACAATCACCCACAAAGTAACATACTTGGTAACTCATAAGCTGGCACGAGGTGTATGAACACCCGTGTTTTAACGACTGTTGTTTTTCGACCACATGAGAATAAAGTAAGTTACATTCATTTATTTATTCAATTTGTTAGTTCACCTGAATGACTCCAAATATCCTTCTGCTCCCGTTTGTCAACCACTCCAGCCTCCTTTTGAACAGATGTGAAGCTCGCAACAAACTTTCCTCAATTTGTTTCAGTTTTTCACGGCCCACAGTGATCTGTTAATAAAGATTCAAAAATGCTAAAAATAAACAAATAAATTTAGTGCTGTGGTGTTAACATGTCTGCCACTAGCCCACAGTATACTAGTTCGAATCTTCGATGCTGCTTTTAATGTAGGCGTATGTGTCCTTGGTCAAGACACTTAACAGCAATTGTTCAATTCTAGTGTATGAAATGAGCACCTATGTCTGTCATTGTCTTCACCAATAAGTAAGATACATCTATTCATTCTTATAAACCACACTGGCAGCAATACAATAACAATTATAAAATAAAACAGCCGCAGAAATACATTTTAAAATAAGAGTTATTTATACATGATCCCCTGACTACATAGTGGCCCCAAAATAATATATAATGTACATTAATTTATTAAACAGATATGATTAAACATTGCAACGTACGTTGTATAGTTTTCCATCCTTTCTTTGAAATTGTTGAAACAATCCCAACCCATAGTAAGACCCAACGGGTTTTCCCAGGGTCTCCACATATGCTGCAATCATAAATATGAATGTATGTAAATTACTTTATCTTCGCATGGCCGGAAAACGACAGTCGTTATAACACAGATGTTCATACACACCAGTTACCAAGTATAGATGTTACTTTGGGGGTAATTATTTTTAAGGGATTTTTTTCTTCTTTTTTTTTGTAATCATATTGCATTAAATTATCGTATTCTACAGCTGTTATTATACTAGCTTGCAGAGGAACTACACAAGTAAAATAATTTAATTAAAATAATTCATACTCTTAAATAATACTAATATTGTAACCAGTGAAACATTTATCTCTAAATCCACAATTATCTCATCTAGTACAAGCTAACAAAACAATCAAGACAAAAAAAGTTACAAATAAAGGCTTAAATTAGATAAAGTTTTTGCCACTGAGACAGAACTTAAATGCACACAATTGGGGTTCCTTTACATACAATAGGAACCAAAACTGATAACTTAACATACAATAGGAACCAAAAATGGTAACTTAACACTAACAGTTTTAATTGAAAAAAGCTCCTTACTTTCAGTGTGTTTAAATCCAATTTGAGACAAAATTTGTTTCATTGACAATCGGTTTCTTTGAAGTCCGTGAACTTGCAACCACTTGTTGGAGCTAATGAGCGGTCTTACATCAAGCTCCCATTGCTCCCCGCCCTCCAGTGGTTGCCCAATCATCTCGTACATTGACTTTTTGCCACGTTCTTTTTCGGCCCACATAAAAAGGTCAGTGGGTGGTTCTTCATGCAGATGCCCGATGTTAAATTGTGGCGTGCTTTCTGAAACAGATATTTTATATTTGTTAATGTTTTGGAAACTTCTTTATAAGAATAGGCGTAACTTTAGATTGCAATTTTTAAACCTGGAAGACATTACCTGTTTTAGCTCTCCAGTTTTACTACTTTTTCATAATATCATCCCAGATTTTATCCAAGTTTACAAAATGTTACACCAATAACCACAAGTAAAATACATAAACAAAATATTTAATGTGAACCCAAAAATGCAATTTATTCAATGTAATAGGTATATCCAACATAAGATTACTAACAAAATATTTGCATTAAAGTTACACCAATTTTACATATTTTTATGCCATTTTTAAATTGTGTGTATTCAGATTTTGCTGTAACAAAAACATGTAGCGGTTGAGTTTGTTTCGACCACATATATTTAATATAAATGTATATGTATGCTTCAGCTGAAAAACAGTAACGAATAACTGTTACATTGATTGTGTATGTACATCAATTACAAGGAGATTAAGTGCACTTTCTAACAGCGTACATGCACTCATAACAGTAAGAGTTACACACACTTGTCAAATTACCGCAGACGCGTTAGCAGAGAGTCATTTCAAACCCATGACAACTTGGCCAGCCCACATACGCTTAAATACTTATTAAGTAAATACAACACTTGAGTAGCTGAAAAATAGCGTGACAAAGCCAGTGTAACAAAAGCTCTTTGTGTGTGCCATTCCTTAAGTATAGTTTGCTCAATAGTGATTAATGGCTGTATAATATCAGCTGTTTAAACCAACACTTCAACAATATAGAGTCATTTAAACTTAAACTTTCTTTACAAGTAATGCCATAATGATTTTTTTGGGATGAAAATGATAAAATGTTTTTTTGTGGTAATGTAAACAAACTTGATCTGCATTATTTTTTATGGTTTTAACAAAATTATGTGCTTGCTTTTTAATTAAAGTTTAAAATAAATTGAAACTTAATAATTTATGTCTGACATTGTTTTCCAAAACCAAAATAGTTTTTTATTATACAGCGATTATATTTACAAACTTTGCAAACTAGTTGTTTCAGATGTTTCCTAAAACCAATATTTATAGTTTTTGGATCTTAGAAAAAAATTATTTACACATTTTAACACTTTGCAAAATAATTTCTCATATTATTTCATCTGTGATATTAAACTACTACAACAAACACATTAACTAATAACAAAATCAAGCAATAACAGTTTCCAATCTACCATCACAGACACTATTTTAAAGACCAACATATTGAAGTAAGGAAAGTTTCTTGTTAAAGTCATTCTATTTAAAAAAGAGACTGACAATGCCATTTAGGCGAAATATACTTTTATTAAAGAATTGTTTGGACTTTTGTTTGTTACATTATCTTCTTGCAGTTTTTAAGCCATGGAAAATAACAAACATAATAGCCTTTATAAAGTTAAATGTTAAAAAACCTTCATCATAAACAGCTTTCTTGATTGGGTCGACATTTCGAAGCAGGGAAGGGTTACTGATGTCAACTTCTGTCATTTTTTTGTAACTGAGGTTTAAGAGGGCGTAATTTTTTATTTTCTAGAATTTTTCATTTATTTTCAGATTATTTGTTTTGAAATAAAAAAATAGACATATTTGTCTGAAAAAGTAGTGAAGGAAATATGAAGTACAATATAGAATTATGTATAATTGCATATGAATAAGATATGTTATCTTTTTAATTGTTATGAGAAATTGGTGCCAGTGAGGAATCTTCCCGCTAACAACTAACAGCTCGCGTGTTTTTTCTCTTTTATTTTCTCGATATAGAATTTTTGTTCATAACACCAAAAATTATTCATTCACACAGTATAATAAGTGTTGCAAACATAAGAAGTTGGACTAATTATACAATACAGCAGGTTTGCGGGTGTGAACATATTGTATTTGATTATTGTCTTATAATTTATTGGCTAAGGAAAGTTTAGTCATATAGTCTAGACCTAAGTCACTATATGGTAATAAACTTATAATGTGGTACAACATAACATATTTTTATGTATATCTTCGCATACTATACAGGAATGAAGAATAACTTTAGAACAGTCAAATAAATTAGAATAACAACAGTCGCTAAAAACAAACGAAAGGAAAAAGCTAACTTTTTCTACTTTAAATTTTTCAAATACAAAGCTATCTATGTTAATAACATTGTGCTGTGTGTTAATATCTGCTGTTTATAGTTAATTTATACTCTGTTACTTTGTGTCTACTTTACTCATTGTCTGATGGCTAAAACAAAATAATATTTATTGCTAGTTTCGTGTATATTTTCATGTGACAGACTCAGTAGTACTGTATACTGTCTGGTATTATAAACGTAAACATGTGTTCCATGTACTTGTTGTACATCGTTTCTTGTTTGGCTTCCAATGTTGCCTACCAACGCAGCATGGTGACGCACAAGAGCAAATTAAGAAAAAAAAATAGAAACATCGTTCAAAAATCTGTACGGTGAGCTAAAATTTAACTTTTCTTGGCAACAACATTTAATAATTAATGCATATAGGCATGACGATTTTTGACAGAAAATAATTCATTTGCCTTTGTGAGTTTATATAATCACGTGATCTGCATGCAAAAACCTGAAAAAATAAACAACAAAAACAAACAGCTGATCAAAGGAATTGCCTATGAGTCAGTTGCCTGGTTTCGTTGTCAGCAGTTTTTAACTATTAAACACCTAAACATAAACGATAAAGGTAGTCAACCACCAATATTCATATAAAGTACGCTGTTGGTATTAGCGGTAAACGTGATTAAACTAGTATGACGATTTTGTTTTCGATAATCGCCCGTGGAACAACTGTTCTGGCACGATATGCTTCTTGTGCTGGTAATTTCCAGGAAGTCTCCGAGCAAATTCTTAGCAAGATCACAGCAGATGATGCAAAGTTGACCTACTCACATGGAAGGTATGTATGTTTTAACTTGTGTTGTGTATTCCTGACTTTATATTCCTTTGCAGTCAACTGAAAACCTTTCTGTGTAAATTTTGTTGATAAATAAAATATTATTCAATGACAGTTAATTTCCTGATGAAAGTTAACATGTTGTTTTCCATTTTCTTAGGGTGTAACCGTCATGTCTTGCATCCAAAACATTTTTTTATTGATTTATCAATAAGCAGTTTAACAGCTGTTGTTTTACCATTACTATCCATCTGTTTGCTTTAGTAAACTTTCCCGTTCTTTGTTATTGTAACCAAAGAAACAAAATAATTTTTATTCATTCATTCTTTCTTTTGTTCTTTCTAGCTATTTGTTCCATTACATTTGCGACGACCGGATCGTATACATGGCTATCACTGAGGATGATTTTGAGCGATCAAAAGCTTTTCGATATTTATCAGACATTAGAAAAAAATTTCAATCAACTTACGGAAAAAATGTCCATACAGCATTGCCCTACGCCATGGACACTGACTTTGCCAGGTTACTGTATTTAACTAGCAACAATAAGGGATATAATGTTTATTGGATGGCTTATAAACAAAGTTGTTTTATGTAACTCTTGAAGGAATGTAACTTGTTAATCATCGCATGGCCGCAAAATGGCAGTTGTTATAACACGGGTATTTTGTTTCATACAACATGTGTCAGCTAACGAGTTACAATGTATGTAACTTTGTGGAAGATATTTCTTTCTGTTTTTGAAACTTATCTAAGTTTAAAAGTTGGATTCACAATCTATGTTATCTCTTCAAAAAGAAACAAAAATGTATGCTTTATCAGGGTTCTGATGGTTCAGATGAAGAGATTTAGCAGCAATGAAGAGCCGGAAAACAAAGTAGAAGAAGTTCAGGATCAACTTAATGATCTTAAAGGAATCATGGTGAAAAATATTGGTAAGGAAGTGTTTTAATAATAATAAATTCGCCTAAATTTCACCACAATTGTACAAAGTCTTCATTATTGTTTTTTGTGTGTTTTTATACAAAGTTTTTTAAATCCAATGGGTAGTAAAATTTAACCGATGCCGGGAGTAGTAAGTGCGCAGTGAAAAAAATTAAAAAGTTATCAAGACCAATCTCTTTTAACGATATGTTTTTGGTATCTCTCATATTTTAATGCCAATAATTTTTCTTTCTATTTTTGAATCGATGCTGTGGTGTAGGTTGGTAGTAAACACATAAATGTTTTTACATTCCTTTTTATTGCAGACAGTATTGCAAATCGAGGAGAGAATTTAAATCTATTAGTTGATAAAACAGAGGACCTTTCAGAATCTGTAAGTATTGATATATTTTTGTGCTAAAACAAAGTTGATATAATCAATATTTGAAGGCGGTCACATTTAAAAAGCAAAGCACAACTTTACGTAGAAGGCTGTGGTGGAAAAATGTGAAGATCACTGTGATTCTAGTTATTGTTGCAATAGTAAGTGGAGTTTTTGAAATATAATGAATTTATTTTTTGAAACAATTCACAATTTATTTTTCGAGTAAACTCATAATAATTCACTCGATATTTTTTATGGGCCAAAAGTAAAAACAAAATCTTAATGTCATTTATTTTATAGATTGTCCTCTATTTCATTATATGTGCTGCTTGTGGTGGAATGAATTGGCCACGATGTGTGCACCAATCAAATTCTCCTAATAAGACTTTAACTTTGACATGAGATGTGACAATGCATGTTATGTGTGGCTAACTGTATCTCCGTGCAATCAAAGGATTTGACATCAGCGTTAATGCATTTGTAAAATGCATGTAATGTTTCCCACTATAGGCCCTTAACTTTTTAAATGCATGAGAGGCAGGGATAGACGTGCATTCTTGTGAAACAAAATTCGTTCTATTGGTAATTAATTAATATATTGCAGAAAATTCCAGGGTTGGCCTGCCCACCCTGCCACCCCAGGTTTTGCGCCTACAGTTTTCACTTTTCAGTAATATGTTTTTTTAGTTTGGAAAAGTTTTAATAACCAAATATGCTGTGCTCAGTACCAAAACATATAGGTCTACATTTCACTGCCATAACACAAAATTGAAATGTAGTTTCGCTCATTTTAAAAAGTTTACCCTCCTGTTTTTGTACACATAAAAAAATCATCCCAACCATTTTGCAAATATGTATCCAACAGTAGTAATAATGCATGTGTTAAATTCTCCATTTTTCTTACTATGGTATACATTTATATGACGTACAAATAAAAGTTAAATGTATTTCTGTCGTTTTTTAAATTCTGAAAATCCACAGATCAAAATAATTTTTAAAACAATACAAAGCAGAATGTATATTATAAGTGCCAAGCTTGAACTATGTCTTAGATTGTCAGGTGTATGCTTTAAAACATTATAATATAGTAAATGTATGAAAGAACTATAAAATATTCATTCAAAAAAGCATAACTTTTACTATTAGTTTGTAAAAATGTATCAAAAGAAATATGACACCTTCATTTCACCCATGAAGCTGGATGTCCAGAACTTGGGTTTTTGTTACTTTTGGTTTTCTTAATGAAATTATCTCATTGTGCACAAACCGTACAATAAATTGGAAAAACTCGAATAATGTTACCACACTTATTCCAATCCATAGTCCTAGCTGGCCTCCTATGTCACCTATGTACAAAAATGTAAACGAATGTAACTTGCTTCATCCTCACAAGGCTGAAAAACAACAGTCATTATAACACAGGTGTTCTGTTTCATACACCTTGTGCCCGCTTACGAGTTACCATGCATGTAACTTATTTATCCTCGCATGGCGGGGCAACGACAGTCGTTATAACACAGGTGTTCTGTTTCATACACATCATGCCTGCTTACGAGTTACCACAAATGCTACTGTGTGGGCGATTATTTTTGGGAATCTTTTTTGTATACCTAATAATTTGGACAACTCATTAGTGACAACACTTACTGAGCAAAGCTGATCCTGTGATGCTTTGGCTTTCCTCAATTTTAGTAATGGTCAGAGATTCGTAATAAACTGACAAACCAACAACATTGGTGTGATAATGACCTTTTGAGAAATTGAAAAGTGCCTCAGCTTGTCTGGCCCCGTTCTATCAAACATACAATGTCAAAATTTAAAGTTAATTCATCTGATGACATCAAAATGGCAGGGATCAAGAAAAAAAGTCTATACCAGCGGTTCCAAAGCTTTTCTAAAAAGGTTGCCTGGTGGACCCTTTGCAATTATTTTAAAATTTTGCGGCCGCATAAAAATCTTGGATTCTATAACTGCTGTGAGGACGCCAGTTGGTCTCTGTACCCAGTTTGGGAACTGCTGTTCTAAACTATATACTTACCAAGTGCGGAAAAGTTGAATAGGACAATGTAGTTTGATATTTGATGTCTTTGCAAGGATAAGCACAATTACAATTCTGTGGAGTTACAACTGCTTCTGCTTTTGCTGTGACAAAATAATGTTTTACACATGTTGTATATTAATATACATAATATACTATGGTAACCTATTTGTAATTGTTTACTTGATTTTGAATGAATAAATGAATGTAACTTGTTTATATCCATGCATGGCTGTGAAACGACAGTGGTTATAACACAGATGTTCTGTTTCATACACCTCAAGCCCGCTTACGAGTTACTATGTACGTTACTTTGTAAGTGATTATGTTTATGTTTAATTTGAATTGTACTCAATTAAAACAGCAATCACAATCAGCCAGTAATGTTTAAATGCATAAACTTACCAAGTTCTTTAGCAAAACAATTCAAAGCCTGAACTGGAGAACACTCTGGAATATCCTCTGGGTTTATAATAGATGGACCACGACATCCACAAATATCTGGGGGAAATAAACCACATATATTGTATTAAAGTCCACCAAGTAAACTTGTCAGTGGCTAAATTAGATTTGCTTTTTAAAGTTGCTCGATTAAAATTTGGTAGACAACCAAATAACTTCTGTAAAAAGTAATGCACAGAAATTTAGTCGGCTGATAAAACTTAAAAAACTAATCGTGACATAAATAAGCAGCAAAAAAAGTCCAACTAGCTTCAGGCTTTTATTTAAATAGAACCATTTTTTTCTGGTTTTATTTACAACAAAAATCACTAAAAATACAACACTAATGTAAGATTGTTTAAGTCAAAAGCAAATAATAAAAATTCAATTTAAAGTAGGAACCCACAGCCCCAGCAAACTAAGTGATGAATAAATACAACTATTACGTAATCGCGTGCTATTAAGACATTATGAACCTGTATTTTTACAAAGAAAACTTCACAGACAGAACAGATGTCGTAATATCTTTATTAAATTTTAAAAATTGTTAGTATAGTAACACGTGTAATGGCGTCATTTAACAGAATACCGAATCCCGTAATTAGATTTCAATACAAAAGGATTCGAATCTCACGAATTTGAAATTCTGTAATGTGCATCCCTACAAACAGATGTTGTAATATCACCACCTGGTTAAGCCAGAAATCACACAATTGGAACGGAAATGAAAATTAATTAAAATTCCGGCACATCTGTCGGGTGTGAGATGATGATACAACAAAGAATATTATTCTACGTCACATGACCTATGATGCCACTTCATTAATAATTTATAAGATCTCTATGATAATGTGGCTTGTGATTCATACACAAAAACCCCGGTGGCGCAATAGGACAAAAGTATTTAATTTAAAATACATTTATGATAGGTCTACCTACACTTAAACATGGCGCAATAAGCACATTAGGTGTAAAAACAAAACTGCATAATCTATGTAACGGAAAAACAAAGTTAAATATGTGTAATATAAAACAAATTTGATAATTTTTATGTAAAGTATCACAAACCTGTTATCCTTTTTTCAACACATTCCTTCATACAAGCTGATAAAGTATAAGTGTCATGATACTTTAACACTTCATTTGCAGGGTTACATACACCCCATGGAGTAGGCATGTTTGTAAACTGAATAAAAATATGGAAGAAATGTATATATAATAAAAAATACAGTAAACACACACATATATAATCACAAAATACAGTAAACACACACATATATATTATATAAACTGGATCAAAATTGCCAAATAGCTGCTTACAAACCAACAAAATACAGTAATCACATAATGCATTTGGGTTTAAACAAGCTTGTGATTAGAAATTACTATATAAATATCATTTTTCTCTCCATAAATATAAAAAGAAACTTTGGTTACCATACGGAAAATAAATAAAAAACTACTACCCACCCACAAAGTTACATAATACATACTTGGTAATTTGTGGGCGGGCACGAGGTGTCTGAAACAAAACATCTGCGTTGTAAGTTGTAACAACTGTAGTTGTCCCACCATGTAAGGATAAGGCAAAGCTACATTCATTCATTCATTCCAGTTCAACATACATTCTAACTTTAAACCAATGTCCTGAACACTGTTTACCTTGAGTTTCTGAATTGCTGCCGAACACCAGGTTCCTGTGCCCACTGAATAACCGAACCTATCAACTTCTGGAGGTTCATAAGGTGAATGAACCTGGAACAGAATCCCTCCTTCCCAATTCCCATGTATTATGTTCTCGGTGTATTGATTCTGTATTGCATGCATGCTGATAGTCATTTGTTTTCAAGACATTTCAGGACCAAATATATATATATATGCAGATATGCTCTGCTAGTTTCCTGCATCTTTTTAAATAAATTTCAATACCACAGTTAAGCAGCTTTTAGGTTGCTATGCTTCCATACAAACAAATAGCAGAAGTAATTGATCCACTAAACAATAAAGTTCCTAATGTTTTGTAACAATGAAAGAAGATAGACTTTTTTAGCAATATTAAATATAAATTTTATGTAATTTTTATTTTTTTTCGATTACCAAATTTAGTTTATCACAAAATATATAAATTAAGTATTTTTGGGCTATAAGGTAACACAGATGCATTTTACTAATTTATCCTAAATGTAAAAGTCAGAGAAATCCCAAACTTACCTGATATGTGTCCAGTACTACTGTGAAACCATGCATTTTCCCAGCTATTGTTTGCGAGGTGTTTACATTAAGTGTGTAGCAAACACCAAGGTGGTTTGTGAGCACAGCAGTGAAGTTGGCCTGGTTATAAAAAAACAGAACAACCATGCAATCACTACTATCTTATATAGATGTTTGGTGTCATGGCAGTCAATTGATAGGATTATGAATATACGAATTATTTATCCTGGCGTAGCCGGAAAATGACTGTCATTATAACACGGGTGCTCATACACCTCGTGCCCGCTTACGAGTTACCACGAACAAAACTTTGTGAATGACATTTCTTAAAAAGCTTGTTTGGTTGTTTATTAGTTTAAACAATAAGCTGGAATACCTGTTAAAAATAGAATTGAAATTTAAATGGAGTAACAGTAATATAAAAGCAGTTCAACATAGTCCAGTTTAACAATTACTATTATTACAAACAAATTGCAACATTTACTATTATTATTACTAACAGTTAACTTGTTTAGAATAAGATCATAATTTAAATGGAGTAACATTATTATAAAAGCTGTGTGAACACCAGCCTCACGATAGACAATGTTAAAACTAACAGAATGTTCTTACATGTGAGCATGCAACTGTCTTTCCCAATGTACAGTAATAGACAGTGGGAAAATAGATCCCTTGATTGTAGCCATTCACAAAATTCCACCCATTGTCCATCATATATTTCCTCAGTGAAAATCCAGGCTTTGTCCAATTAAAGTAATTCACAGATTCATTCTGAAAAACAAGATTTTAGTTCTTAACTTCTAATACAGTCTATATATAGTAGGGTGGAGAAAGATGGGACACCTTTTCATTCTACTTTCTCGTCTCACTTAGTAAACAAATAATATTTAAAGAGTTATAAAACTGTAGCCTCAGTCCTCTCGACTCCCATAGACCGTTGTTAATTGTTTAAAACACGATCATTATATTTGGATAGTATGTGCTTCGATAGTATGTGCTAAAGGTGTACCGTCTTTTCCCACCCTACTAGATTATGATTTTCATAGTCTCGCATTGGAAGTAAGTTTGAAGCTGTTTAAGCACTTGTATTGTAAGTTGTAACCCATATGTGTTCTTGGACAAGACACTCAATGGACAGTATTCCAATCCACTAATCCAGTGGTCACTAATAGGTTGTATCACCCTTTGTGAGGGGGTAATAGGCTGGCAAACTCACCTAAATCTCAGGTCCCATCTCCCAAGTCATGCCACTCTGTGGACCTCACCCACGTAGAATAGAATATAATAGACAACTTTTCCCACACCAACCGGTAACGCGGTAAGTAGGTAATAATGAATGAATGAATGTAACTTGGCTTATCTTTGTGTGGGGTTAATGTTAACGTTTTATCCACCTTGTGCCTGCTTACGAGTTACCATGTATGTAACTTACTGGATATTGATAAGCTGTAACACAAACTTCACCAAAACTATTGCCAACTTACATGTCTATGGTAAAGTACACTCTCAATATTATATCTGTTGTCCAGCACTGTAGATAGTTGATCCATGGCTAGTTGTTCAATTGGGTTATCAATACCGAAGTATCTAGGAACAGATTCATTTTTGAAACTAAATTTAAATAAAAGATTTAAAGAGAACCCTTAAGTTATGTACACAGTAAATAAATGCATTAAATATATTGATACCTCATAAAATATCCCTAAATTTAAAAATGTGCTGCTTTTAAGCGGGTAAATTCCTTAAAAAAAAAACAGAAAAAAGATATACATATATATTATATATTTAATACCTGTAATTTTTATAAACGCTAACCCATTTCATAACCCCTTTATAATTGTACAAACAGATAAAGTACATATCAAATATACAAATGGTTTTTACAAATTCAAATAAGAAACCTGTTGAAATTACAAACAGTAATAGCTGGCAGAGGAATTTCATTGACAAAAACATCTTTTATTTGAACGCTTGTTTTGTAAGCAAAGTATGCATTGCATCGATCTGCTATCTATAAGGAAAAATATCAGTGATTTAACAATAATAATATCAAATAAAATCAAACAATATTTCTTGCAAATTGTACATGGTATACCATACAGGTGTCAGTTATGGCCTTTTGTTCAAATTTTAATATTTCTAAAGAGAATATATATATTTCTTATCTATCACATTTCATGTTGTTTTAATCAAAAATTTATAAACCTTTAAATAATTCAACTAAAATAAGTACGTACATAGGCGCCTAATGTAGTCAGGCAGGTTAGGCAAATGCCCAACCTGGAATTCGGCGCAATGAGTATTAATTGTTCCATAATGAAGTAAACAAACACATATGATTTACATATTTTTTAAACCATCCACAATTACGTGTTGACAATTGAATTACGATTATCGCGCTGCGTAACAGCCATTATCAATGACAATGATTGTGTCGGGTAATACGAAAGTTAAACTGTAACCAGTGCATAATGTGCCAGTGGAGTAATTACCTTCTAAGTTTAAGTATCAGATAATAAGTAGTTGATATTTGTAACTATAAGTTTGACTTGGATAATCAAAACTTAGGCGCCTCAGTAAGTATGTTGGTGTATAATGATAATATTACCTGCCATAACAGTAAGCTAAACACGGTAATAACCACACACCCCCACATAACTTTTGTCCACATATTTTTCCCATTTTTTATCTGTACGACCCCATGACATGTAGTCGTGTCAGAAAACTTCTTTAAAAGTGCTGACCTCGGCTTATTTTGTTGCTTGGTAACATTCATATTTAATTATAAATTAAAGGTTTTCCTCCTAACTTTTCAAATTGTCTAACTATCATATATATTGTAACTCTGGTTATAGCAGCATTGGCTTAAAACCTAGAAATAAATTAATTTTTTTTGCTTAAACTATTGTGTACAAGTGTTGATAGTTCTTTTCAAAACTGCTAAAAATAAAAACTGTACTCATACAAACATATGTGAATAAACACCTATCACCTATGTAATTATATATAGACTTATTACAATAAAATCTGTTACTGTATCACTGTGTTTGAAGTAAGGTACTGCAAAATATATACTAAAGTCTAAATTCGCCAAAAACTTATATGATTCGGCCGAACCCTGAAAAAGAGTCTTGTGACCACATAATCCCTACATTATTCCACCATTGTTGTGTCAACAATAGGAGTGAATCAACGGTTTTAATATTCAGTTTAAGTGACCAGTTTATCTACAAAATGTTAAGCAAACCACAGTCTATAGAGTATTAGTTAATAGTTATGTAATGTGTTTAATCTCTTTACAAATTTTTAATTAGTCAACGATAATTTTTTACATGCACATTAATTAATTTGTTAATTAATTTTAACATATGATAAACAATGTTTTAGAAACCAGACTTCTAAAACCAGGCTCACAAACTCAAACTAAATCATAAGCCACATATACAACAACCTAACGTACCCAATAAAAGTAACGGTAGATTATATAGGCGCACGTACACAAATATTAAAGTATATACGTTACAATACGTACCGCGGTACCAGTACTTTGATCATCTTGGCAAATATAATGAGTTCGGTTTTGCTTGGCCTGGTCAAACGAAGAAACGGTACAATTTCTTGACATTCATAATAGACGTTCAGGGAAAAACTTGTTCTTTTACAATCAGATAGTTTAGTTCTACGCAAAGCCACAAAGTAATGAGTAAATGAATTAACAAGTTTAAAACAAAATAATTACCCGCGAATTTATGGGGAAATCCCTAGTTTAAGAATAAAAATAAAAGGCTTTAAGGAAGTCGATAAAAAATGTTCAAATAGATTCAAAATTCGTGCATCCAATACAAGTTTATTCAAGTAACCTTTTAATGTGTCTTCCGATATGAACTTGTGATACAGATTGTACCATCTTGAGGCCATTGCGTAGATAGACGAACACAACGTGTTTTTTATTGGCCATGTATTTTAACGGCAATGTAAATTATAACGTACTGCATTTTATTTAAACCTGAGTCCGTATGTAAAAGTTTACAAATTCATAAAAATTTCTTTGATTTAAACAATATCCTCATAGTTTTTCCAGTAATGTTGAAGTCCGTGCTCAGTAGTCATTCGGTCAATAATTTCAGCTTGTTCTCTTGTCATTAGACTTCTCCAATCTCCTACAACTCCCCGTCGTATAACTGGACACTTGCCGTCTTTTATAACTGTCGACTGCGATTATTAAATATATATATATAGTACAATAGAGTAAGATAGGACACCTATAGCACAGAATATCCAAATAGCCTAATCGTAACGGACACGGTTTTATAGTTCTTCAAGTGTTTTTTGTTTTATACCAAATGGGATGAGAAAATAGAATGAAAAGATGTCCCATCTTCCCCCACCCTGCTATAATGGGTTTATATTCAGCATTACCGAAACATTATTTTAGCAAATACGTACGCTTACAAATTGATCCATTGTTTGAGACATTTCGCGGAAGCTGCATTTTTCAAAGATAGTCTCCATAGTAACCGGGTTGCTGACCCTGGCCGCGTAAGTTTTACCAAGAAAGTTAGCAATTTGTTTGATGGCTGATCTTGTGTCCACCTAAAAGCAAATGGAAACAAATTAAGAATACATTACTATTAGCAATATGAAACATTCAGCTTCATATTGTAGTAGGTTGACCATGCATTGCGACTTGTTTATGCATAATGGCCATATAGCTACTGCTGGCTATAACGAATGTAACTGCCAGAAAAGCGTCCGAATTCGTACCCATTTTTGTACGAAACCAGTTAATAATGAAAGTAATAAGTCTAATATGGTAATAGGGGGACGATGGGACAGTCCCGTAAATATATATATATTTAGTCCCGTCTTCCCCACCAAACTATATCAATTTATAAAACGAAATGTCAGTAGGTACGAATGAAACTTTTACCTTCATGTCTTCATACAATAATAATAGTACATTCTTGTCATTAGCGTGCTCTGAACATTTTTTTACGTGACTGAAATAACTGCCGTAATCTGTTTTCCCGGATGCAAACAACTTGAAATAATGATCGAAAGTACCGTGGTCGTATTCATAGAGGTTGCTGAATAGTTTGGTGTGATGGTAAAAAGACACGCATACGTCTTTGGGATTCCGTAACACCCAAATATACTTCGTCTTCTCGTTTAACTCAAAGTGGTCGCATGGAATATGGGTGTGATAGAACGCAGGTTTATGGGTTGATTTATGTTCATCCAGGCGTTTTCTTTTGCTAGACTCGAGAAAGGGAAACTCGCTTTCAATAATCGAACCAGGTTTGATTTCCATTCCACATATTAACCTTACGATATTCAGTGTCCACGTGGTGCCGCTCTTTGGGTAACTAGCGATAATGACGTCATCCTGGTCAAACGGAAACCCAACAGCATCGTCGTAACATTGCTGACTTGCATGAGATGGCATCGCATACTTTTCACCGGTTTTAGTTGTGACATAAACTATCTTGGGATTTCTTTCAACTTTAGGAGTTTCCATCTCTTAATTGAAACTATATAATACAATATAAAAACGCAGTTTTCAAAACCACCGGTGCTGTGTTTGCTATCTCGAAATTCTACTTAGTTCTGTATTAAGTGACAAATACAAACAACCATTACTCATTACTTCGTTATAGCTATCTTCTGCAGCTTCCTCTTTTCAACCTGTTCAGTGTAATCATATACTGCACAAATGTATGTAAAGGCTATGTTTTAATCAAACAGACATAACCAATCAAACAGGTCACACTTTATGATAAACAGCATTGCCGCAGGACCACACAAAACAAACCGTTCGGTAACATTCTGTTTGCACTGCACTTCAAACAGTAACTAGTGATGCATGAAATACGGCAAAATAAAGATTTCTCCGACTAACCTGAACGGGAAGCTTATAGCTTCTAAGAGTTTAAATGCACGAATATAACAGAAGCCACGTTGTTTACTCTGTCGTAATTTAGGAAACACGTTGTCGGGACTTACATATATGACTGCTATAACGTAGCGAACATACGAATATATGTTCATGTATTACTAAAGTGCCCACACCCTGTTCAAAGAGATGACATGGAAGCTCTAATATAATACAACACACATGTAGGTGTTGTTACTTTTAATAACAAAGATTTTGACATAGCGTGCCGGTCTCCATTAACGAGTGTTTATAGAGTATATGCCTACCGTATAGGGGAGATAGGACACCTTTATAGCACATAATATCCAAACATCCTGATCGAGTTTCCAACAATTAAGAACGGTTTATGAGAGTCGTAAAGATATAGTTTTATAATTCTTTGAATGTTCTTTGTTTACTACCAAGTGGGACGAGAAAATAAAAGGAAAAGATGTTTCATCTTCCCCCACCCTACTGTATATATGTATTGTTATACTTTTAATAACAAAGTCTTTGACATGGCATTTCTATAATAAACGAGTGCTTATATTTGAGATATCGTATATTCTCGAGGAAAGATAATTAAAATATGATAAACCATCTTCTCCCTCCCTACCATTTAATTAACATGAAATATTGGTTTGCGTGATGAATCAACGAATTCACATTCCATAAAACGTGGGGACATTTCTTTCAATCACGTTAAATAGTTCTGCGTGCGAAGCAGATAGTCCGCCTACGCAATCAATAACACATTAATATGATATTACCATTGGCGTCAAAGGGCACAGAAATGTATTTTTAATTTTTTCACATTGACATATGCAATATTACATTACAGTCGATCGTCCTTTCACGAAAATCACAATTATTTCAATGGCGTGTGCAGGACTTGGCAGACGTGTATATACCAATCACCTCAGAGTTGTTAATTACCGTTTATTCTTTATATTGATGAACAAAGGTCGTATATCATGCGTCTGAAGGTTATTTATCATTATGGGAAGCGTGGCACTTGAATGGTTAAGCACGTAACTAGAGCACGCCAAAGGAAGTGTTAGCCTTTCACTAATTACTCGTGACCAACTTATTGGCAATGTTATCATTTTCAGAGTTAAAGTTATTGTATTCTGCAGTAAATGCTCTGAGTGTCGCTTTTGCACAATACGAAATTCTCCACCGTGCAGCGGTATCTTGTGGTACAAATTCGGCCTAAATACTGTATAAGCCTAATTGCCTCGATGGCCCTTTAGAGCCTCACCCGTATAAAATATAACAGTTTCTTATGCCATGTGTTTATATTGTTCTTAATGTCGCACTAGGCGGCTAAGTTGTATGATTAGCGATGACAAATTACTTTATAAGACAGTTCATGATATGGTTTTAATTACTTGAAATTTCCCAGCAATATTGCAATTGAACACGAAGCGGAAGAATAAAGATCATTTATAAACCTCATATTTGAATATTGAGACAAACAAATATTAAACATCACGTTGTAAGGATTGCATTCAAATCCACGACTGCAACATGACTTTGGGAGTCGTATATGTTAGAAAACATTCATATTACTGCATGAGTCTATACCATTGTCAGACATATCAATCATGTGGGCGCATATCATCCAATTAATCCTTTCCCATAAAATCACGTTAGCTCAAAACGTGTTGGGATAATACTGAACCAGTTAGCAGACGAGCACGAAGTTTATGTGCAATATCAACTTAATCCGAGAATTAATTAATCTATATCTTAGAATTCAAGTCCACAACAACGTTTGCAAGAAATGCCCGGCGTCAGGTTTATAGGCAAACTGGAACTGTATGCTTAGCAATGTAATATGGTATACAGAAGTTTAAATGTAATAAAACTTTTATCCTCGCGTGGCGGGAAAACGGCAGTCGTTATAACACGCGGGTGTTTTGTTTTATACATTTCCAAAAGTTAGGGGCTAGGGGACAAAACCAAGAAATATGACACAGTTTTAGAAAACACAATGCCGTCTCTATAAAAATGCGAAGCAAAGTAGTTTTACTACCACACATGAATGCTATTTGCAATCAAGCAAGATATTCACAACATTATTTATCGCTTCTAAATAATTTATCGAATTTGCAATATATATTTTGACCATCTTTAAAGTTTTTTTGCAAAAATGTTGATTGGTTTAGCCCTACGTCATTCAGTCTACATCTTGGCCGCGCGTACGACCGTACGTCATTGAAGTAAAAAATATATCGCTATGACGTGGTAAGTTACGCCGGGAAAAAGGGAAGTTGGTTATTTAAAGCAAGGGGTTTAAGGTTGAGGTCATTCAATATTGAAGTTGGAGATAAAACAAAAAAAGACTTTAATCTTCAAGAATGAAAATTTTAACTGCAATAATTACTTTAGCAGCGTTAGTCTGCTCTGTCAACGGTAAGAGCAAAACTTGTATGGAGTATTATTATATTAATGAGATTTATACTCTCTCAATGCATGTAAAAACTAGGAAAAATAATTTATGTATGGCCATATTAATAAGTAGGAATTAAAGATGTTTGTATATTCACAGCTTTATTAACGTGTTGGGAGTGCCGGAATGCGCGCAGCAATCGGGAATGTCGTTTGAACGGACAACTGAGAAGATGTCAACCAAACGAGGTATGAATTACTTAACACATTTTAAGTATGAATGAATGAATCAACTAATTTATCTTTCGGGGAAAAGAAAGTCTTTCTAACAATGATGTTTTGTTATATTCTATAAAAGGCAGCATGCTGTTTGTACCACGGCGCTTATATATATGCGACCGGGAGTTAAGCATAATGCATTTTCTATATAGAAAGCTTGCCAGACTGAAGTCAGAAGAGACCCGTATGGAATAAGAATCTCGAAGATGTGCAAGCAGGCTCGTGCATGCGACAACAACTTTGTTCAGGTATGTATTAAAAAATCATGTGTATCATATCATATAAATTTGAAAAAAATCTATACATATTAGAACCCAAGATCCGCATGGTATCCAAGCCAGTGCAGTGACATCCACGGTTCAGTTTGCAGATGTTGTTGCGACTTTGACAACTGCAACACACCGTCTATTGCTTGTGCAAGCCGTAAGTTACGAATACTTCACTAATCCTTAATTGAGACTAATCAAATGTAAAAACTGAATATGTTTTGGTCTCTGGACAAACATTGTCGCAATATATAATGGTACCGACTTTAAAAAATGTAATTTTAAATCGATTTAATCAAAGAAAATGGGATCTAAATTTGCCTTGTGTATCTGACAGAATACTGTTGCTCTAGACTACAGTTAAAACAGAGTGTTACACATCTATCATTTTATTATGCAGGACCTGAGCCAACATGCGAAAGACTGCCAAGTCCCGAAAACGGTGACGTGTCTTGTTACGGAAATGCATCGGTACCAGTTGGGGAGCAATGCTTCTTCGAATGCTCGATAGGTTTGTAAACTTTAAAAAAATATTTGCTTAATAATATATATTTCACGTTCCCCATCCATACGTTGTAACCCAGACGCAACAATTAAAGGCACGAGTTTGGTTTGCTCGACGACTCGAAGAGTTTAAAGAATATTTTCTCGAAAAAATAATTTTTCGTTTAAGAATTCCTCCAACTTCGTACCGTCTTTTATACCTAAAATGCATTTTACGTGCCCTAACAACAAACGTACGGTTTCAGGTTTTACAATGACCGGCAATCCTACATTAACATGTCAACTAACTTCACCAACGACGGCAGCATACGATCAACCAGCGCCCGCATGTATCAGTCCACAGAGAGATGAAAGTAAGCCATTTCTAAACATATAGCAGAGTAGGGGAACGATGGGACAACTTTTCATTCCATTTTATCGTCCCATTTGGTAGTAAACAAAGAACATTCAAAAAATTTTAAAACCGTAACTCCCACTGGTAATTGTTTAAAACACGATCAGGATATTATGTGCTAAAGGTGTTCCATCTTCCCCCATATCTATAACAGTATTAATTCTCAAATATATATAGTAGTATGGGGGAAGATGGGACACCTTTTGCGAATATTATCTGAATATCCTGATGGTGTTTTAAGCAATTAACAACGGTCTATGAGATTCTTGAGCATATAGTTTTACAATTCTTTGAATGTTCCTTGTTTACTACCACATGGGACGAGAATAGAGTTAAAAGATGTCCCAACTTCCCCCATCCTACTATACATTTAATTCTGTTATATATGGGTTACGTTCTACGGCGAAGGATGCCGGCCAATACATTAGCCCAACACGTCTATATAACTGAATCTTTCTTTAGTTTTATGTCAGCCTGAACTCGAGGATCCTGAGTTCGGTTCCGTGGTTTGCTCAGAGACAAACCACCCTGGTAGCGTGTGCACATATACGTGTCAGAGCGGACGTTACGTATCTGGATTACCCTCGGCCACATGCGGTAAGTGTAATATAGCTGACAAATAGTTGTTCAAATTATCCGCCATACATAAAAAAATCGCTGTAAAATTTTTACCAACAAAGTAACATACTTGGTAACTCGTAGGCTGGTGCGAGGTGTACCTATGAAACAGAACACTAGTGTTATAACGACTGTCGTTTCCCGGCCACGCGAAGGACAATCTATTGTGGGGACAACTGGTCTGAAACAATATATAGCAGTTCAATATTGCTAAAACCACTGTTTGACGTTGCCGGTAGTAAATTGATAAGTGCATTAAAATAAACTGGTAACAGATTGCCAACACAATTCCTTGATACAATGTAGGGTATTAAGGTTTTATCTGATGTCTTGTAATGTTTATTTTACATAAAGGTGAAAACGGCTTGTGGTCTTCCCCACCCCCAACTTGCGAACGAGTTAAATGTTTCCCCGCAATAACCGACCTCACCAACGGACAAGTGTCTTGCTCAGACAGCAATTACGACAGTAGTACATGCAGGTAACAAGGACATGAAATAGCAAACAGGCCCACTAATAAACGCACTCACTATTAAGTTGCATACGTGGTAACTTGTAAGCTGGCACAAGGCGTATGAAACAGAACATCTATACAACTGTCCTTATACTTCACCATGCGAGGGCGCAAAAGTTACTTTCATTCATTCCATTAAATACACCTTTTTGCGCTTTTAGTTTTATTTGTGACCCTACATACGTGTTGGAAGGCTCTACAGTATCTGTGTGTGTTGATGATAACGATGGTGACGATAAAGGAGATTGGACAAACCTAATACCTCGATGCAAACGTAAGTTAAACTGTAACAGTACACTGGGGAATATGGGATACCTTTTCATTCTATTTTCTCCTCCCAGATGGTTTTAAACAAACAACATTTAAAGAATTATGAAACCGTATTCTTACGACTCTTATAGAGCGTTGTTAATTGGTTAAAACAAGATCGGAATATTTAGACACTATATGTGCTAAAGGTCTCTCGTATTCCCCAACCTACTATACCGTTTTCAGCTACAAACTTATAACAATAATTAAAAAGCAAGAAAAGAAAACGATAAAAGGAACGAATTGTGCTGTTTTACTCCATTCCATATTAGTATGGTATTGCAGCGCGCCAAGGGACCTATAAAGTAATCCAAAGTTAGGTCGTGATACTTTTTAAGTTTCAGCGTTTGTTGTATTGTTGTCGAACAATTATAGTTGAAAAGTTTATTTCTAAGTTTTCATTACAGCGATCCGGTGCAACCCGGTCCACGTTTCGCCAATGAACGGCGCTGTTATTTGCAGCAACTCCAATATGTTGGGTAGCGACTGTGCTTTCCAATGCGACAGTGGCTTTGCATTAGAAGGCAGCCAAACATCAACCTGCCAAGATGATGGAAATGGCGACGCTGAGGGAGAATGGAGCAGCCCCGCACCATTTTGTACACGTAAGTATGATTACGATAAGAAGCGGAAACAACGAACATTGATAAAGAGTTTTTTGGGGGGGAAATAATAAATGCCAACTGGAAGCAATAAAAGTAGAAAACTTCTACATTTGCAGACAATGGTTACTGAAAAAACGGGTACATGTTGCCACTAGTGTATGTGCACATATATACTCTGCATAAAATAAAACATTATCTTTGGTTTCATTTGTTACAGGAATTACATGCTTGCCTCAGCACACAAACCCAGTAAACGGTGTGGTTCAATGTAGCGACTCAAACAATATTGGAAGCATATGCTCGTTCGAATGCAATCCAGGTTATGAGTTGGACGGTACCCCTTACTCTGGCTGCATTTATACCGACAGTACGGAAGACAGCGGTGTTTGGAGTACACCAGCTCCAACTTGCCCAGAACGTAAGTTTTTACTAAATTTTGATCATTTGACTTTTTGCTAGACCGTAATTTTATCAAACCCAGAATGCATGTATTTCTCTTCAAGACGTAATTCCTTTAAACCCACAAGGAAATTATCTTAAGCCCAGAATGTATTTGTTTTAATCAGTAAAATAATTCATGAATTTTAATTCCACAAAAGGTGGGCAATGTCGTGATGTTCAAACTCTTCAAAATGGGAACGTAACTTGCACGGATGGAAACTTCGTCAACTCCCGATGTACATATGAGTGCAATAAAGCTGAATCTTACGAAATCTTTCCACCAAACCACACCCTTACAACGTGCATGGCTGACTTAGCGTGGGATCTTGCCCCGCCATGTTGTGCAAGTAAGTGGGTATGACGCTTATCCATTGTTTAAAGTAAAGTTACATGGAAAATTTCAAACATGGAGTGCGTATATAAACATGTTTCAACCAGAGTCCGTATAACAACATGTTTATATAAGGACTCTGGTTTCAACAAGTTGAAATCTTCGAGTTGATTGAAGTTTTAGAAGTAATATAACCACTTTATTCAGTATGACTGATGTTTTCTCAAATGATGTAGAACTTAAGTCAATTTTGACCCATCTTTATTTGGTGCCCAAAATGATACAGTTCATGCGGTTAAGATGTAAATTGTATTGCAGAGAAATGCCCTCCGTCCGCTCCTATGGATTTGGTCCTAATCCTGGATTCGTCATCTTCGGTAAAGAGGCCGAATTGGAACACCATGAAACAGTTTGTGCGATCAATCATCACGTAGGTTTTGTTCTACAATGTTATAATTGACCAACATCCAACTTAATACTAAAGTTGTCCTGATAATGGGACGCTCGCTAGGGTTGTTAGAGAAATCATTTTCCATAGGCTGGCTTGGGAAAATATTGTGAAGATACTCACATATCTAAATAAAAAATGTTGGGTAATTGAACACGCTAACCACAGTGTCACGAAATGAACGAATGCCTCGACTTACTTATTTTAAAAAAATGATAAATAAGCAAAAAAAGTAAAATCATTGCTGACATTTCATTTTATATAATTTTCCCTTTTAGTACATTTAACTTTGGGGAAAATGAAGCACGAATGGCCGTATTCAGATACAACAGACAAGTGGATACGAGGAACCAGATTTTGTTAAGCGATCATATTAATAACAAAACCACTTTTTTGGAAGCATATGACAAGTTACCGTACAATGGATTTGGTAAGATATGACACAGCGTCTGTTCTAATAATTTCTATTCTATATATAGGGGGAGGGAAGACGGGGCACCTTTATTTAGCACATCATTTCCAAACATTTGGATCGTGTTTTAAACAACTAACAACGGTCTATGGGAGTCGTGAAAATACGATTTTATATTTTTTTGAATTTCCTTTGTTTACTACCAAATTTAACGAGAAAATAGAACAAAAAGGGGGCTCACCTTTCCCCATCCCAAAGAAATATAAAACTGTATCATCACGACTTCTATAGAATGTGTTAATAGGCAAAAACACGATTAGGATATTTGGATAATATGTACCAAAAGTGTCTTCAGCTACCTTGCTATATGTTTAACAAGTAGAAAAGTTATGTTCAAAACTGCAGAGAAGTTTGAGCGTGTTTGAGAACTTACGTTCTTTATTGCTTTTTTTAGGAACCTTCACCGGTCGAGCCTTACGTCACGCGAAAAATGTCATTCTGGCAAACCGAAACGGGAACAGACCGAATGTTAAAGATGTTATATTGACAATTACTGATGGGAGATCTCAGGACAATGTTGCGACAATTTCAACCGAACTTAGAGAAATGGGAGTCACGGTAATAAGTAACTTTATATGTGGTAGTGTGGGAGAAGACGGGACACCTTTAGCACATAATATCTAAATATTCTGGTCGTGTTTTAAATAAATTAACGACGGCTTGTGGGAGTCTTGAGGATATGGTTTTATAAGTTAAATGTGCTTTGTTTACAACCAAATGAAACGAGAAAATCGAAAAAAAGGTGTCTTATCTTTCCCCGGTCTATACTATATACAAAATTAGTTGGTACGCGGCTGTTTCAAGACACAGCATATTGAAATACAATTACATATACACAGACGTTTGTCATTGGAATCCAGCCTGGAAATGGAGCAGGACTTGACCAAGATCAGTTGCTGGCGATGGGCGGGACCCCAGAAAATACAATTTTAGCGGTCGGTGGATTTGGTGGACTCGACGCGACTTTCTTAAATCGTCTAAGTGCGTCCATCTGTACAAACAGATGCGCCCAAGCACTCCAAAGAGACGTACCGCGATCTTAGGAGTCTATTCCCTAACAATCAAATGCTTTAATCATATCCCTTATATATGTGTTTACTATATCCTTTCATATCTCGTTGGTAATTAAATGGACTGTTTTTTTACCGTACGCATGTGTTAACGTGTGTTTATCGGTTTTAACTTTAAAATCATTGGTTATAACTTGTTGTAACGCCAATACAGTCACATGAATGTATATCTTTAATTGCAACCTCTTGGTATACGAGATTTTCTTTAGCACTATTCAGGATACAGATATAGTAGGGTGGGGGAAGACGGGACACCTTCATAACATAATAATTAAATATCTTGATCGTGTTTAAAACAATTAACAACGGTTTATGGGAGTCGTTAGGATACGGTTTTATAATTCTTTGAGTGATCTTTGTTTACGGCCAAATGGGCCAGAAAATAGAACAAAAAAGTGTCCCATCCTCCCCCACTCTACTATAGTTATATCATTACTAGCGGTTTTAATTAAAATCATACAATGGGTGACGCCAGGGTACGTAGAGTTGGACCATTATTCTAATTACAATCTAAATCGACCTTATATTATTTTGTATGGGTGAGGTATTATGGCGAGGCTTACCCAAGGCTTTGGTTATAGGCTATTGTTTGAGGATCCGAGGGGCAACTGTTTATTAATTTTGATATTTAACATTTTATATGCCATGTGTGTTTCTGCAAGCCATCTTGAAGTATAATCGAGCACGGTATTAGTTTTGCGTATAAAGATATAACCAGCGGGGCTGATCGCATATATATAGCTATAGCTTACGCACGAATAATATGGCGATGTCTGACTGACGATCATTAAAAGCATGTATACAACCAACTACAGGGTATGGGAAATATAGTAGGGATGGAGAAGATGTGACACCTTTGGCGCATAATATCCAAATATCCTGATCGTGTTTTAAAGAATTAACAACGGTCAATGGAAGTCGTGAGGATACGGTTTATTAATTCTATGAATGTTCTTTGGTTACTAACAAATGAGACGATAAAATAGAATGTAATAGTGTCTCATCTTTCCCCAACCCACTATAAATACAGCAAATTGTAAGTTATGGGAAAAAATACAACAGTGAAAGTATAACAGTTTTTGTTTCTAACGCTATAATAGCAACAGCAGAATAAACAGGTAGTACGTATGCATGCACTGATTCAAGACTGAAATCAAAAGAAAACATTGTTGTTGTTTTGGTTCGATACTTAACTCATGTTGTTTAAGTTTTTAATCGTGTTTTGAGGAAGTTCCGCTGCTTTGCGCGAGCGGCGGAACTCTGGTTCCGAGAATGTTTGATGTCACGTTTTCGTTTAGCGAATCTTTAAAGAAATATCAAAGTTTTTGTTTAACCTCTTATTCGCGAGGACACAATTATGATTCGTTTAATGAGTCTGTTAGTTGTGCGGGACATTACTGGGTAAAATTAATAGAAAAATGCCAAAAAAAGCTGAACGATTAAATTTTGAGCTTTCTTAGAAAAATGAGTAAAAATGGCAAATGTAGGAAGTGCTATTATGACGCATGTTGTAGATGATCGAAAGCGAGTAATGCGTAATATGTCTGGCACAGCTGCAATGTTAATACATCACAATTTAATTACTATACAAGAGCAATAGTTCATTTAATATGCCACAAAGTACGTTGCCGGTGCGCAGTGAAAAATATCACAGACAATACACGTTCTTCCGTTGACGGACTTGAAATACGTGTAGCTGATAAGTGAAGGAACCTGAGTTGACAAACGAATTCTTCCGGCAAACAGAGACCGCATTTTCACGATTTTGGTTTACCGTAGCATAAATACGTAATATTTTGTTTTGGTTTTATACACCGACAGCCGGTGTATTTTGCAAGGATTACCTGCTTCCTATTTGACAACAAACATTGCAAATGATGGAGAATAAACAAATAATAAATCCGACCGAAGCAAAAATATTTTGCAAGCAATCTATTCTATATGTGGGTGGGGTCACATAGGGTGGCACGCCATGGGTTCTAGGATTTAAGCCAGAATTAGTGGCTATAGGTACATTAATTTTTAACTGTTCTGACATTTCATTGTATTTAATGTAATAAACTATACAAAATGCACGTATATTTTAATCGGCCACCTTACGAAAGTAAAAACATCCGCAATTTCTATATTAGCATTAATGGCTATGAAATAGTTTCAGTTCTTAACGTCTGGTAATTTCAAAGTATTTTATTTGATTTAATTAGAGGATTTATTCCTTGCCTCACAGTGAAACTTATTAAGCAGCTTAAACTTTTGCGGTTCGTGCACGAATTTCGTGGTATGACGTCATTATATCACAATGTAGTGGAAAAGTTAACGTTACATAAAAAAAAACGATTAATTTGTAAAACGTAATAAGGTTATGCAGCTTGAGTTTGACGAAAGCAGGGCTCAGTTATACGTCATGATACGAACGTATATGTCTACGAACATTGGCGCGCCGGAATTCGCTAAGTAGCAATGTGTATGAGTAATTAGGCATCTTACTCAGAGCCATATTAGGGGCATCGATAGTGCGCAGTGAAAATGACGGAAAAACGCAACGGCGGGTATATAAGGCCTGCGTGGATGAGGTATATGACACGTTCATCGAACGAAGTTAAAATATTATTTTGTAAAGTTATTAAATATGAAGCTGCTACTACACGTAGCGTCCCTTGCGGCAGTTATATTTGCCGTTGACGGTAAGTAGGCTTGAAAAGCATGAAATATTTTACATTAGCGCAAGTGTATGGTTATGTACATATATATATTCACATCCAGGTCTAAAATGTTGGGTGTGCGACAACGCACGAACCAATGCAGAATGTCTCGCCAGAGGACGATTATGGCAGTGCCAACCAAACCAGGTAAATATGATGTATAGTACGGTGGGGTAAAATGGGACACTTTTAGCACATAATATCCAATCATCCTGATCCTGTTTTAAACAATTAACAACGGTATATGGGCGTCGTGAGGATTCGCTTTTATAATTTTTTGAAAGTTCTAAATGGTACGAGAAAATAGAATGAAAAAGTGTCCCATCTTTTACGAACCTAATATATTAAATATTATACGAGCAACGATATAATGCAACAATATGCACAGAGAGCTTGCCAAACCGAAGTAAGAAGAGATCCACAAGGAATGAGAATCACCAAGAGATGCAAACAAGCTCTTGCATGCGACAACAACTTTATTCAGGTATTTAAATGAATGAATGTAACTTGTTCTTAACGTGTAAAGCGGGGTAACGACCGCCGTTAAACACTGGTGTTCACAATGCTATATATCACGGGATCTTTGTAGTGTATAGCTGACAATTGATACAACCTGTAAGAGAACACCGGATTGGAGCAATTGCAGTTAGGCGCCTCTTGCTCAGAGACACACGCACCCACAGTACGTGTAAAGTAGTAGCAGCGTCCAACTTCAATAACCCGTAAACTCTCAGGGCAGAGATTGCCACGGCAATAAGTTTACCCTATGCAGTTCACCACACTGTTCATGAATATCATGCGTATTTTTTTTAAGAATCCCCGAGCCGCTTGGTTTCCCAGCCAATGCAGTGATCAACACGGATCGGTGTGCAGATGCTGCTGTGACTTTGATAACTGTAACACAGGAACTATTGGTTGCAACGACAGTAAGTTTCGTCATCAAAATACTGTCTCATGAGTTACATACATAGATATGGGATGAATTTTCATAATTTTACAAAACAAATTTTTTTTTTACAAATGACATTTTATAATTTTTAGTACAAAAACACAGAATTTTTATAATTTTGCAACAAGCATCAAAGCTGCAGACATGTATTTTAGATTTCAATTAATGTTATTTGTAGGACCTGCACCAAAATGCCCCCGTCCATCAAACCCCACGAACGGAGCCGTAACATGCCCGGGAACGGGAATGGTTTCTCCCGGTGACGTGTGTACCTACACCTGCGTAAATGGTATGTGTTTTGGTTGAATGAATTAAAAGGTTTACCCTCGCGTGGCGAGGCAACGACAGTCGTTATAACACGCAAGTGCCTACACAATTTATGACCCACATTGTGGGTATTTAATTTTAAGCATCTTTTTGGTAAACCCGACAATTTAGACAACCCATAATGTCTCGAGGCAGGCGCACTATAACCGCCCCGCTACTGGTAATATAAACTGATAGCGTTAATTACATGTACGGTAGAAGTTCTACATGTTTGGCTTATTACAATGTATAGTCACCAGAAGTAATATCCTGCCATACTTTATGTTTTTGTTACAATATTTTTTTTCGCTTTCCCACACTTTTCATCCATAGCGTGTATTAACGACTGCCGCTTTGCTGTTAATTCTCTTATTTGCTTTGGCTGATTTCCTTATTAAATTTCTGATCGTTTCCGAAGATATAAATAAAATATGATGATTTTATTTTCTCAGGCTATAACATGACCGGATCCACCGCTAGCAGATGTGTGTTAACCAGCCAAACTTCAGCAGCGTTTGATACACCTCCTCCAACGTGTACACCACTACAAGATTTACGTGAGTTACAACAAATGAATCATATAGTAGGGTGGGGGAAGATGGGACACCTTTATCACATAATATCAAAATATCCTGATCGTGTTTTAAACAATTAACAACGGTCTATCGGGGTCGTGAGGATATAGTTTCATAAATATATGAATGTTCTTTGTTTACTACTAAATTAGACGAGAAAATCGAGTTAAAAGGTGTCCCATCTTCCCCACACTACTGTATATAGCACGTGTTCTAGTGACGCCATGCACGAAATACTCGAGCATAAATGTATACAGAAATATGAATGAATTATCCGAGGGTTGATTTTTAGTCCCGAATAGCAATTCCAACGAAATGATCACAATTAACACATTTATTTTGCCAGCCACACATTTTTAAAATGAAATAAACCTTTCGTACATATACCAGAACATATGATACTTCAAAAGTATAGTAGGTTGAGAGAAAATGGGACAACTTTTCATTCTATTTTCTCGTCCCATTTGATAGTAAACAAAGAACATTTGAAGAAATATAAAACCATAACCGTACAACTCCCATAGACCATTGTTAATTGTTAAAAACACGATGAGAATATTTGTATATTATGTGCTAAAGGTGTCCCATCTTCTCCCATCCTACTATATATATACAAGTGTCTTTAAATGGAAAATCATTCTAAACACGTGTTGTAAAGCTTTGTATTCCATACAGCGCAATGTGAACCTCAACAAAGGGCACCCGACCATGGTTCTGTGCAATGCACGAATACAAACTTAATCGGAAGCGTTTGCACTTTCTCATGTGGTTCAGGATACTACTTGTCAGGAAGCATTAATGTTTTGATATGCGGTAAGCTTAGTGTGTAGTTCTGTAAGCATCTTATAGTAAGCAACAACGTTAGGCGACTATTACAGTCACATATGCAAATTTAATCCTTCTTTTTTTTACTGAAACAGTCTATGCATATATAGTGTTAGGTATATTAGTGAATAATATGCTGTGTATGAAGCTTGTATATTTACATTTATATTTATGTGTTTTATTCCTTAACAGGCGCTCTAGGAGAATGGTCGGCGATTCCTCCTACATGCCAGCGTATAACTTGCCCACCAGCGTTCAACAACCCAACCAACGGAGTGGTTGGTTGTACTGATGGTATCAATGATGGCAGCGTTTGCAGGTGTGTAGTATAACATGCACTATCAATTCGAAGTATTAACGGTAGTTTATAACATCCAAAGTAAGAATGTCTGTCTGGCCGTATTTTGGGTACAATGGTCGCGTTTTATTGACGCCCTTTCCCACACTTTTTATTCATAGCGTGTTTTAACAACTGTTGTTTTGCTGTTGATTCCTTTCTTAGGTTTTTTTAAATAACATGATCTTCGCTATCGTTCACGAAGAGATAAATAAAACTATGTTTTGTTATATAACAGTATCTTGCAAATTACTCTTGATGATACATATGCGGTTATATCTGACATTAATTAATGTTTCAGTTTCGGTTGCGCGCCCGGATTTTCTTTGATTGGAGCAGCAAGTTCAACTTGTGCGGATGACGGAAACGGTGATGGGGTAGGACTTTGGAGTCAACCTGCTCCTATTTGCCAAGGTATATCGTGATGCTGTCATAGGAAACCATCTTAAAGGGGCATACTGACAAAATTTTTATATTCACAAACTCCATATCTATGAACAAAGATGGTCAAATGTGATCTAAAGTATATCACCAAAGTTTCAAACCGAAAGGCGAACAAACAAACAGCGCAGAATCGACAAATGTAGTCAAAATATCTTCAAAACTGCAATGCGTGGGACTTTCCCGTTACAAAATATAAACCAACTTTAACCGTTTCAAGTTTAAAAACTACTTAAAAAATGTTTTTTTTTCTACTGCTATATTCGGGCAATCTCGTCTGACTTAACAAGTTTTTAACTTGGTATCTTTAATTATAGTAATTACATGTTCCCCACAACACACCGACCCTACAAATGGAAACGTGAATTGCATGAACGGTAACAGCCTTGGAAGCGACTGCTTCTTCTCTTGCGTGGACGGCTACCGTATGAACGGCGCCCCTATCTCAACATGCACTGACGATGGCAATGGAGACACTAACGGTGTTTGGTCTTCACCTGCACCAACTTGTGAACGTGAGTGTAATGCAACAATTTATATATAGTAGGGTGGAGAAAGAAGCACATAAAAACCAAGTTTCCTGATTGTGTTTAAACACGTAACAACGCCCTAGTTTTTTATAATTCTTTGAACGTTTGTTTCTTACTAAATGGTACGAGTTCATATACTGCTTAAATTGTGTATGAAGTCAATGTACTAGTTGTGTAGAATTAATGGGCTGCGCATTTACCGAACTGATGTAAACTGATGTTATGAGATGAACTACACAGCAGATTGAGCACTGCTGCGTAAATTACGTCTTCATTCTTGGATTTCCATTTAAACTTGTATGTAACTTCCTTTATCCTCGCGTGGCAGCAAAACGACAGCCGTTATAACACGGGTCGTTATAGCATGGCGAATAATTTAAACAACATATAAGTGAGTGATTAACTTCTTATTTACTCCCAGCTATCACTTGCATACCGTCACACACCTCACCAACCAACGGACAAGTAACTTGTTCAAACGGAAACCTTGTGGGGAGCGAATGCGTGTTCACTTGCTCACCAGGATACGCTGTAACAGGAGAACCAGTTTCAATTTGTAACCAAGTCAACATTGGAACACCAGCTGGAGTGTGGAGCTCACCACCACCGACTTGCCAACGTAAGTTTGTGTTTTTCGTCGTACGAACAATACAATTTTTCGTACTGAGTGGGTGAAGACTAATTTATCCACGCTTAGCAATAAACTTGGGAAACGTTCTCTGTTTCTTGCTTATAAAATACCTCCTACACGCTTAATGGCTTCTTATACTCACTAAGAAGGTCAACCGATGCCTATATCAAGAAAACATATAAATTATACATTTACTCCTCCAGCACAACAATGTAGCCCACCACACAGCAACCCAGTCGACGGTTCTGTTGAATGTTCTGATGGAAGCAACCTTAACAGCCAATGTGATTTTGTTTGTAATGCCGGTTTCAGCATCCTCGGGTCTCCAGTATCGACTTGCACCGTAAGCGCCAACAACAACAACAACCTTATATGGTCCAATCCACCACCAATGTGCTTACGTAAGTCAGTTCAATATAAAGTTTGACAAGATAGTGAAAACACTAACATATACGTGTCAACGTGAGACAAAACAGTGAAGATAGGTGTAGCGACTAACGATCATGCTTATTTTCTTCCCATTAATTGTAACTATGTTTGTAAGCGTGTTTTAACAACTGTTCAGTCGCTATCTCCTGTCTTTTCGTTTAAAATATTTCTAAACCTCCGCTACTGTAATCGAAGAGACAAATGAGTTATTATTATTATTATTATTATTATACTTCTTTACAACAGCGATAACTTGCATTCCACAACAAATACCACCAACCAACGGAGCAGTGACATGCGACAACAGCAACAACGTTGGAAGTACTTGTACTTTTACTTGCAATGCTGGATATTCAGTCAGTGGGAGTCCAACTACTGTATGTAACGATGACTTTAATGGCGACGCACAAGGTCTATGGAGTTCACCACCACCGACTTGCCAACGTAGGTTCCCTATACCGTGTTGTACTAGACCCTAAGATTTTGGTCTCAGCTTTACCCTAACTCTAGTAACAGTGTGTTTTTTTTATTCCTGTTTTTTTAACATATTGTAGCAAGAACACCGAGCTGTATACTAGGTCTTGAGATTTAAGTCTGATTTAGAAATACTCGAAGGACACGATCCCTCTTTGATTTCTGACACTGCATTTGTTAACAGAACAAGTTTGCAGCCCGCCTCATACCGCGCCAGCCGATGGTAGTGTGGCTTGTTCTGATGGCAGCGCACTTGGTAGCCAGTGTGAGTTTGCTTGCTCCTTGGGATTCACTCTTGTGGGCGCACCATTATCAACCTGCGCAGTTGCAAACGGGAACACATCACCAACGTGGTCGCATCCTGCTCCAACTTGTGCACGTAAGTGTGAATGTTTACAGCGTGTTCTATTCTATGTGGATGGGGTCCTTGCCGAGGACCTGATGAGATCTAGACCAAAATTAGCTTATTAGCCATACACACCGACCACATATATACGTAGGTTATGCAAACAGTGGGACTCGCTCTGGGTTTCGTTTTCCAAATAATCCTTGGAGTTCACCGAGTTATTGCAGCTTGTAACCATTCGCTCTAATTTAAGTCCTAATAATTTAAATGACCACCTCAATGATAAAATACGGTTTCAGGACACACGTTTCCTTTGTTTTTGGAACTACGTCATTAAATTTTGGAAACAAGCCATTTCTGTTTTTAAGGTTTAAAAATCTTCCATCCATTAATAAATCATTCTTCCCACAGCGGTAACTTGTTTACCACAACAAATACCACCAACCAACGGAGCAGTCACATGCGACAACAGCAACAACGTTGGAAGTACTTGTACTTTCACATGCAATGCTGGGTATTCAGTCAGTGGAAGTCCAACTACTGTATGTAACGATGACTTTAATGGCGACGCGCAAGGTTTATGGAGTTCACCACCACCGACTTGCCAACGTAAATGAATGTTTTTATAAGTTTAAACGAATATTAATACGTTCTTGCCTGACGGGTAACGAGTAATTATAACACGGCGGGTGTTCCGTATCATATTTTAATGACTAACAACTTAGACAACCCCATATGGAAGCACTTGGTTGGAGCAATTGCCCTTAAGTGTCTCACCCAAGAACATACACATCTATATAGTGGCAACGTCGTGTCTTGAGCCCAAACCTTTGGATATACAGATTGTTCTAATATGCGCTGTTACACAGAATTAAAGTGTAATCCACCACAATCCAACCCAACAAATGGAAGCGTGTCTTGTTCGGATGAAAACAACGTCAACAGTGAATGTGAATTTGCTTGCATGCTTGGTTTTACTATGGTTGGAGAACCAATCACTGATTGCTTAATGTCCGGCGGAGTACCAGCTTGGACAAATGTCGCTCCAGTATGCGGACGTAAGTAAACCTTTCACAAAAGTCCCTATAAAGAAATAGGCGCTTGATTTGTCCATTGAACAGTATAAAAAAACGTTTGGGGATATGTAAACTAAATAAATCCAATTATAATGTAACATGCGGTTACATTATGATTTTAATAAATTGAATATTATTACAGCTGTCATATGCCCGGCACAACAAGCACCAGTGAACGGAGGCGTGACTTGCACAGCCGGTAGCAATTTCGGTAGTGTATGTTCGTTCCAGTGCTCTCCTGGGTACGCGCTCACCGGCGAAGCATCCGCTACATGTAATGATGACTTTAACCAAGATACCCTGGGTGTATGGAGCTCCCCACCACCAACTTGCGAACGTAAGTGTCAATACCACGGTTCTGTTCTCTTTTAATGGGAGATGTTCTACGGCAGGCACGTAATAGGATTTCAGATTTAAAGCGGAGTTTCGCATTACCCCAACTCAAAGTTTTATGTCTTGAACGTTTTGATTTTATTACAGCTATTGTCTGCAACCCAAGACACGTTGAACCCGACAACGGAGCCGTGATTTGCACCAACGACAACAACCTAGACAGTTCATGTACATTCATCTGTGCTAACACATACGCTATTGAAGGAAGTCCTGTTTCAGTCTGCCAGGACAGTGGCAATGGCGCTCAAGGATCATGGAGCACCCCACCACCTATTTGCACTCGTAAGTTAGAGTTGGTTTAAGAATGTATTCACCTTCTTCAACTAATTTGTTCATCATGCAGCCATCGTATGCTTGCCACAACATTCGAGCCCAGCAAACGGCGGAGTTCAATGTACCAACTCCAACTTTATGGGCAGCTCATGCACCTTTACTTGCGATGTTGGATACGATCTACTAGGCGAGATTTCATCAGTTTGCAATCTGATTACTGCCACTGATGCGATCGGTACATGGAGCGCACCAGCACCAATTTGCGTAGAAAGTAAGAGCTCTATAACTATATAGCTTAACACACTAAAAAGGTACTTTCAAAGAATATTCAATTGTTAATCCGTGGGCAGTCTTTGTTGCATAAAATCTCAACCAAATTTCACAGCAGCGTTTCAAATGATCTTTCTTTAACAGGAAGTAGATGTAGCAATCCACCCAGCGCACCAACCAACGGTTACAGAGTTTGCAGTGACGGCAACTATGTTGGTTCTATCTGTGATTACGGATGTGATGACTTGTACACAAGAGTAGGAAGCCAATATTCAACTTGCGTTGAATTGGCTGATGGCAGTCATAGCTTTGACAACCCAGCTCCAACTTGCGAACGTAAGTAACTGAAAAAGCTATAATGTCATCGCATTACAAACTGTTAGATTTCTAATGCATACAATTTACAGGATCAAGCTGTAGAGATGTGCAAACATTACCTAATGGTAACGTGTCATGCAGCGACGGGAACTTTATCAATTCAGTTTGCACATATGACTGCAATGCTGGAAATGCATACGCTCTCTTCCCAACCAACCACAGTACGACTACTTGCTTGAATGATACGACATGGGACCTTCCACCCCCATGCTGTGCAAGTAAGTGTCTAAACAAGAAACATCATGTTCTGTAGCTTGGTATTATAGTAGAATTTATAGATGGATTTTTGAAAACTAGATATTACATTTCCCATAAAATGTATGTAGTCCCACGGCGAGGTACGCTGTGGGTCCTGGAAAATGGGGAAAGATAGTACTCATTTTTATACCAAATGCTAAACCACAATGCAGAATGCATTCACGCAGATAGATAGCAAATATAAATATGTATTTTCCAGGACGTTGTCCACCATATGCTCTCATGGACTTCGTGATGATATTGGATTCGTCGTCATCAGTGAGACGTCGAAACTGGCGGATCATGAAAAACTTTGGAAGATCTATTATCCAGTAAGTATTTCAATGACTAAAAAACGACTGAAGACTTTTTCTAAAGAAAGTACAAGAACTAACTGATTACATTTTAACAGGACTTTCCGACTCGCCGAAGATGCTGCCCGTATGGCCGCGTTCAGATACAACAGAGTTGTTGATACAAGAAGTCAAATATTGTTTAGACAACACGTCAACGATATGGCTGGGTTCCTCGCATCTTATAATGCAATCCCATACAACGGTGGAGGTATGTATATTGAAACTGTAAAGTCAGCCTGGGTTTGTCATTGGTTTTAGTTGTTTACCAAAAACGCGCCCGACCATATACAAGTACATGGCTGACAAAGCTATGTATATTAGTTCAATGGTGTGGTATTTATTTGCTTGTATTGCTACCCAACACATGAAATATTTGGGTAGCTCATATTGTAAAATGTAAAATCAATTTATAAACGTATATAAGTTGTGTTAAGTCGCTTATAAACTATATAGGTACCGGACAGAAGACAGTTCGTTATTTTTGCTTTTGCTTTTAGGAACACTTACTGGCCAAGCTTTACGTCACGCCAAAGACGTTATTCTTGCCAGACGCAATGGTAACAGACCGAATGTGAAAGATGTTGTTTTGACGATTACCGACGGAAGATCGCACGATAATGTTGCAAATGTATCAAGAGAGCTTAGAGAAATGGGGGTTTTGGTAAGTTAGACTTAAACACAGACTGAATGGAAAGACTTCTGTTTGAATGTAGTGATAAATTGCGCCCAATTTCTTTGAATTTACCAATCATTGTGGATATGTTTTTCTTGCGGTAAAATAACTTCGACTTTTTCTCAGACTTTTGTGGTCGGAGTTGTACCCGGAAACGGTAAGCAATTGGACGAGAATCAACTGCTTTCAATTGCCGGCAGCCGATCAAACATGTTCTTGGCGACCAGCGGTTTCTCTGGTTTAAACAGCGCGTTCTCAGCACGACTTAGCGAGTCTATCTGCACAAACCCATGCGCTCACCTTCTACAAAGAGATGAGATCAACCGACCGACCCCAACACCTGCTAGGGTCAATGGAGAAAATGTTCCGCCCACTCCTTCGGGTAGATAAAGAAATTCGTTGCTCCTTCTCCCCCCCAATCCCTGCTTAAACTTCAATGTTACAAAGTCACTGTATATCGATTTAATTTTGTCTTGATTTGAATAAAGTTCTGCTGCATCTGACGATTTTGTGTGATGTGAATTGACAGAAAATATACCGTTTTTCAAAAAGGAAAGAATAACGGAATGTTTATAGCGAGGTCTTGTATATTACACAAAACAAGCTTTACACGACCTGCTTAAAATGTGTCTTAAAAGATATAACTTGTCAGTTTCAGTGCAATTGTTGCCTAATAACCATACTTTACAGATACTTGTGAATTGTTTGCACGTAGACGCCATTAGGGGGTAAAGTATAATACATGTTTTGTTCGTCGTAGAACTAACTGTGTTAGGTTTATCAGAACTAAATTTTCACATAAATGTTGGCAAGCGAATCAGGGTCAAGTCGTTTTGCACGCCATCGGATGCAATAGTTAATCTAGGCCGCCGGTTAATCAAGTTCGACCCAGTTAGGCTTGCACGTGTAAAAGAAACCGGTGTGCATGAAGGAAGCGATTATACCCGGTGTATTTGGGCAATTGTATGGTATTGGGCTGTACTTGAAAAAGAGGTCAGACGAAAAGGTTGAATTTGAAATAGTTCGCCAAAGCGGAAAGTATATATACATATACACAACAAAAACATTAGGATCTCTTAGTGCATAGAGTTTCTGTAAAGCAGAAATTGCAGTCTAGTTTGATCTGCAGCATTTGTGTGACAGATTCACTTAGGAATACCAAGTGGCAGTAATAAAATGCATCTGATTTTCCGGGCGGCGTTGTGCTTTGTATTTCTATTCACTGCTAACGGTAAGTTAAGACGTTTGTGTCTATTTTACTGAACTTATTCTTGCCAACTTTAACAATATAATTTATCATTAAGCATTAAAATGCTGGGATTGCAACAACGCTCAGAGTTACAACGACTGTGTTATAAACGGACGTTTGAAACAGTGCCAGCCAAACCAGGTATGCAAATAACTTACAAATAAAAACATAGACAAATTGCACGATTTTATGATTGCAGATGTCGTGTCAAACGGAAATAAGAAGAGACCCACAAGGAATACGGATATCGAAGGGTTGTAAGAACACACAAGCATGCGAAAACAACGCAAGAAACGTAACAGTTTACTCATAATATCGAAACACTGTGTGATGTTTTATTTTAGTATAAGAAGCGCAGAGGAGGTATGCTTAACTATTAAAACTGCCTCGTTTTTATCACATACATTTTTGAACGGCCGAAAACGTTCGGTATATTCATATAAGCAACACTTTAAATTATTTAAAAATAACAGCAAGAACCCATCACATATATTGGAATACTAAGCAATGTTTATGTTTCTATACAGAACCCGAACCTTTGTAAACCGGAACAACACGGATCCTACTGTGTATGTTGCTGTGAGAACGACAACTGCAACCGAGCAACGAGCGATTGCAGCAAAAGTAAGTAAAAAAGTCCAGCCTACACACAAAATTGAACACCGTATCTTTAACTGCGCAACTTACAGAACCGAAATGTGAGAGACCTACAAACCCAGCAAATGGTGCCGTATCATGTCCTGGAAACGAACTGCTAACACTGAACCAGGAGTGTACATACAGCTGTAACGCAGGTATAAAGTAACGCATACGGCAACCATAACCTATATATATATATATATATATATATATATATATATAACGCTTGGTCGGTACTGTAACTCAACAATAATTCTGCTCTAATCAACGGTTTGGTGTATAGAGTGGGGAAGACAAGACACCTTTAGTACTTAATATCCGAGTATCCCGATCGTGTTTTAAACAATTAACAACGGTCTGTAGGAGTCGTGGGGACACACTTTATGTTTTTTGATTACTACCGAATGGGTCGGATAAATAGAATCAAAAGTGTCCCATCTTTTCCCAGCCTGCTATAAGTGCTTTCAACAGTAAAATAAACAAAATGTTGCGTAGTTTTATACATTTTAAAAACGCTATTAATGGCTATATATATTGTTTGCAGGGTACATACTGGCAGGAAACACAGCAACCAGATGTACCATGACGAATACGAATACTGCAGCTCTTAACAGTCAACCACCGACGTGTAGAAAAGGTGAGAATGTTTGGCGCATTTAACAATATGAAAAAAATAGATAAATAAATGATAAAGTGAGTGAAACTTATAAATCCTCGCGTGACGGGCCAACGGCAGTCGTTATACCGTTAGTGTTTTGTTTCACACTCCTCATACCGGTTTACAACATGAAAGTAATATCGTATATCATCACAGCTCAGTGCACTCCTACACCATTGAACCCGGAAAATGGAGTTTATGAATGCACGGATGCTTCATATCTTGAAAGTAGGTGCGAATATGCTTGTAACCCCGGATTCGCAATCGTTGGCGAAGCGGTATTGACTTGCACGCTTAAGGTGGGGCAGGCATCATGGTCCACACCTCCACCCATTTGCCAAAGTAAGCTACCCTGAATGGTTTTTTATAAGCTTTTCTTTATCGGTTTTATATTTTATTGCGAACCCTAACGTTCGTTTTTCCTGGTGTTGGGGTAATGGGCCAACCCCGGTCTAAATCCTAGGGCCAGTGGCATGTCGCGCTGCGGGACCTCACCCATAAATAACATAATATGTTTTTTTTTTCAGAAGTGACTTGTCAACCGTCACAGCAACCGCCATTAAACGGTGGTATCTCGTGCACGGCTGACAATGCTATTGGGAGTGTCTGTACCTTTCATTGCAACGCTGGATACTCGGTCAACGGGAGTGCTGTTTCAACATGCGAAGACAACTTTGACGGTGACACAGACGGTGTTTGGAGTTCGACCCCACCGACATGCTACCGTCAGAAAAACTTTATTAACAACTTAATCAGAAACAGTATGTTTTATATATTTATATAGGTCAACAATGCAATCCTGCTTCAGTGGACCCCGAAAATGGGGTTTATGAATGCAATGATGGTTCATATCTTGGAAGCAGATGCGAATACAGATGCAATCCAGGATTCGCAATCGTTGGTGTGGCAGTTTTGACTTGCACGTTTACTGAGGGAAACCCTTCATGGTCAACACCTCCACCTATTTGCCAAAGTAAGGTGTTCGGTTTTTATATAGTAAGCTGGCAAGACATTAGGTTTATGTTTACACAGTTGTGTCCTGCGACCTACAACCACCCCCAACAAACGGTGGGGTATTATGTACGGAAGCTCACAACGTTGGAAGTGTATGTACATATGATTGCGATGCGGGATATGCATTGAACGGCAGTGCTGTTTCAAGATGTGTAGATGACTTTGACGGCGACACAGACGGAGTTTGGACTTCGCCACCGCCGATATGCTTCCGTAAGAAATCCGTGTTGGTCTACAGTGCCAGCAGAATAAAGTATAATATGTCTTATATTATATATATACAGGTCACCAATGTAGTCCTCCATTGGCAGACCCCGAAAATGGATTTTATGTATGCAGTGATGGTTCGTATCTTAATAGTAGATGCGAATACGGCTGTAACCCCGGATTCGCAATCGTTGGTGAAGCAGTTTTGACTTGCACGCTTACGGAGGGCAGCCCTTCATGGTCTACACCTCCACCTATTTGCCAAAGTAAGCTATTAAAACTTTCCTACTCATATGTTGTTTTTAATAAAGCAAAAGCCCTAACTGTGTTCCATAATAGTTGTTTCCTGCGACTTACAACCACCTCCAATAAACGGTGGCGTGTTGTGTACGGCTGCACATAACTTTGGAAGTGTCTGTACCTTTCATTGCAACGCTGGATACTCGGTCAACGGTAGCGCCGTTGCAACATGCCAAGACAACTTTGACGGCGACACAGATGGAGTTTGGAGCTCACCACCACCAATTTGTCAAACTGAAACGCAGGATGAGATTCGTGATACAGAACATACAACTCCAAGCCCCGAAAATGGTACCGTATTTCTTCGACTTTTAATAATGTGAAGGCTGGATTTTTATATTGAATAAACTTTTCGTGGGGTTGCATAAACATCCGAAAGAAAGTTTCATACACTCAATATAACTAAACGTGGTCGTTTTTCAGAAGTAACATGCAGCAGCCTCGGCACAGTTGTGAACGGCAACTACACTTGCACCGATCAGTTCTTCTCTAACTCTGTATGCACGTTCCAATGCGATACGGAAAGTGGTTATCATTTAATTCCGGCGAATCATATCAACATACGATGTCTGGAGGATGGTTCATGGGATCAGGACCCTCCATGCTGCGACAGTGAGTTTTTTTAGATACGGAAATCAAAATCAACTTAAAGTATAGCTGTAAAAATACAACAGTGGTGGTATAACGTCGGTACTTTAATAAACTGCCTGAAACACTGCTTAAGAAAAAAACTATTGTTTGGAAATGGCTGTTATAAAACATTTAGTTCCGTTTGAATTTCAGGAAGCTGTCCTCCGTATGCTGCTATGGACTTCGTTCTAATTCTTGATTCATCATCCTCTGTTAAACGAAGAAATTGGAACATAATAAAACGATTTGGCAAAAACATTCTTCAGTATGTTTTACCACTTGTTATTTATTTTAAAAAAATTACCAAGATATTTTTGAAGGGCATTTGATCTTGGGGAAGAAACTGGAAGGATGGCCGTTTTCCGATACAACAAAAGAGTTGACACCAACACGCAAATACTTCTTAAAGACCATCTCAAAAATAGAACAAGTTTTTTCAAAGACTATGATCGCATACCTTATAACGGAGGGGGTAAATAACAATGACACTTTAAACTTTTGACTGTCATGGTCAGTTATTTCATTTTTAGCCATACATGGTTAAGATTTGAAGATGTTCTTAATAAATTGGTTTAAACTCAGGTACATTAACTGGGCAAGCATTGCGCCACGCTAAGAATGTTATATTAGCTGAAGAAAATGGCAACAGGCCTTCTGTTGTCGATGTTGTGTTGACCATTACTGATGGAAGGGCCCAAGATGATGTCGGTAATATTTCAAGGGAACTCAGAGCAAACGGAGCCTTGGTAAGTTTGATGACTGTTGGTTCAAGGCTCGTCGTTACTACCATTGTGGCGCATATGTCTTTGGGCAAGATACTTAACGGGAAGGTGTATAAACACCCCTGTTATAACGACTGTCGTTTTCCGTCCACAAGGATATAGTAGGTATAGTAACATTCATTCATTCAAACTTTGTAAACAAAGCTGGATTTTTAGCACCAGGAGCTCTTGGGACTATATAATGTAAATGTTAAATTAGATAATTTTTTTGCATCTTAGTAGGGTGGGTGAAGATAGAACATATTTTCATACTGATTTTGGTAGCAAACAAAGAACATTCAAAGAATTATAAAACCATATTTTCATGACTCCTATAGATCGTTGTTAGAGTTTAAAACACGATCAGCATATTTGGAGATTATGTGCTAAAGGTGTCCCACTTGCTGTTCAGACTTATGTCATTGGTGTACAACCTGGCAATAAAAAAAAGTTGGACGAAAACGAATTGCTGGAAATCGCTGGCAGGAAAGAGAATATGTTTCTGGTAACGTCAGGTTTTGCAGCATTGGATCAACAGTTTGCTGAGAAATTAAGTCAATCGATTTGCACAAGTCAGTGTGGAAGACCTCCAGTACCAATTGTATCAGCAGGTACAACGGTGGAAGTATTGTATCTTTGTATAAGTTAGCATATTAAAATCAAAGCACAAAATGTAAAAAAAACCATGCAGCAATAATTGAAAGTTTATTAAGCATTGTTTTTCAATGAAAGCCTACTAAAGGCTTCGCGTATAAATTGATGCTTAAAAAGTAAATGAAGTTTTGTTTTTGTAGAAATTCAATGCTTGACATCTCTCTCTGCACCAACCAACGGCTCGATCGTTTGTTCTGATGGTTACAACTTGGGAAGTCGATGCGAGTTCGCATGTGAAGTCACTCCTTGTCAGTCGTTTACACTTGTCGGTAACACTGAGTCAGTATGTTTATCCGAGGATGGACTTACTGCTTCGTGGTCGCACCCTGCCCCAACTTGCATTCGTAAGTAATATGTATAACCGCCGACATGTTAGATGCTATAAACATTCAGGAAATGCATACCAAACATGGCTTGTGTTTTAAAGGTACTCAGTGTAGTCAAGTTCCACCGATTCCAAATGGAAGAATGACTTGCCTTGATGGAAACTTTGTCAATTCTGTTTGCACATTTCATTGCGAAACATCGAATGGCTATTCGGTCTACCCTGAAACCAACAACAAAATTACTTGTTTGAGCAACGGAACGTGGGACAAGCAAGTGCCATGCTGTAGCAGTAAGTCAAGATCTTAACTTTCAACAACTATGATAAAGATGGTTCTCTTCTTAGGACAATGTCCCCCGTATGCAGCCATGGATTTTGTTCTCATTCTTGATTCTTCATCGTCGGTGAAAAGACGGAACTGGAATATTATGAAACGCTTTGGAAAAAATATACTCAAGTATATACGTTTCCCCCTTTGTCTATATATTTGATTCTAACACAAAACATTTCCTATTTAAAGTTCCTTTAACCTGGGTGACGACACTGCAAGAATGGCTGTATTTAGATACAATAAAAGAGTGGATACCAACAGCCAAGTACAACTGAAAGACTTCCCCACCAACAAGACAAAATTATTCCTTGCGTACGATCAGATACCTTACAATGGAGGAGGTATACTGTAGACTTGATATTACATTTTTATTTATTACGGAGTAATATCATTTAGGTACACTAACGGGACAGGCTTTGCGTCACGCCAAAGATGTGATGTTTAGCGAAGAAAATGGGAACAGACCCGGAGTGGTTGATGTTGTTTTGACTATTACTGATGGACGATCTCAAGATCATGTAAGGAATGTATCCCAGGCGCTTAGAGCAAATGGAGTTCTGGTAAGATACTGTAACAACGCTTCAGGGAATTAGTTTACCAATGCTTCCATTTAGACATATGTCATCGGGATACAACCAGGAAACAATAAGAAATTAGACAAGAATGAATTGCTCGATATTGCTGGAAGCAGAGAGAATATGTTTCTGGTGACGGGAGGGTTCAGTGCGTTGGACCAACAGTTTGCTTACAAGTTAAGCAGAAGTATCTGTACAAACCAATGCGGCCAAGAACGACCTGGAGGTCAGTGTTATAAAGTAAATGCTTTATCCTCGCATGGCCGGAAAACGACAGTTTTTATAACACGGACGTATACCCCTCATGCCCACTTAGGAGTTGCCATGTATATGTTACTTTGTGAGTGATTTTTTGAGATTTGTTTTATTTTTTTATGTATGGCATTAAGTACTATGTATGTATTTTTTATGTATGTATTTGTTTTATTTTTTTATGTATGGCACTTATTTGTTTTATTTTTTTATGTATGGCATTAAGTACTATGTATGTATTTTTTATGTATGTATTTGTTTTATTTTTTTTATGTATGGCACTTATGGCATATATCAGTGAGGTTGGCTATAGTTGGCGTAGAGCGACCTAGGATAATGTTTATCATGAAAACACCAAACACTTTTTGTAATTTACGATTCTTAAGAGTTCGTGAATAAGAATGGGAAACCGGAAGTAAAACAACTGATAACATTATTCCCAACACAGAAATAACTTGTGATCCTGAGCAAACATCGCTTACGAACGGGGGTGTTACTTGCACAAGTAGCAACCATTTAAACAGCGAATGTAGTTTCACATGTAACGATGGGTATATGTTGTCTGGATCGGCAACATCGACATGTAATATCAACCTAGAAGACAATGAACATGGATCTTGGAGCAACGAGCCACCAGTATGTCAAGGTAATCTGAACACTTGTGCATTTCTCCTATTTACTAAACTGTATTATAATGGAAACGTTTCTGCTGCAGAAATACTATGCACTGCTCAGAACGGCCCAATGAACGGCCACACAAGTTGTGCAGGTGATGTTTCTATTGGGACTGTGTGTTCTTTTATATGTCCTTCCACATACAAATTGGTGGGTGAAGCTTCATCAACTTGCGAAGAAGTTTCAGGAAATCCACTTGGAATTTGGAGCAATGACGTTCCATTATGTCAACGTAAGTACATCTATGGTCATATGACGAGACATAACATGGGAACTTTATATTTATTTGTCAGAGTTGTCGCAATAATCTTCAACTTAGTATAGCTCGTAACCTTTGTATCTGTTACCACCTTAACTGTATTCCAATGGTGTATACCTAAAAGCAGCTATTTAAATAACAAAGATATATTTCCAGCCATTGTGTGCATGCCTCAGCAAACAGCACCAACAAATGGAGATGTGTCTTGTGATGACGATAACCTTCTATATAGCGTGTGTACTTTCACTTGCAATAGTGGCCACGTCTTGATTGGATCACCAACGACAAGCTGCAACTTTGGTAATACAACCACTGATGGAGTTTGGAGTCACAATGCTGCAGTTTGTCAAGGTTATTACCAAACAATTCAGATTAGTTTAATGTCAAGCATAGAGAAACTAGACGTTATCGTCATTTTGTTTTAGAAATCTTATGTACTGCTCATGTGGCCCCTGAAAATGGTGGAACCAGTTGCATAGGAGAAGTAGCTTTAGGAACTGTGTGTTCTTTCTCGTGTTCTGAGGGTTACAGACTCCTGGGGCCATCTTCGTCGACTTGTGGAGAAAACAACAATGCCGGAACATGGAACAAAGAAGCACCAACTTGTGAACGTAAGCCATTTGATAATAATGTTGTGTATTATATAATTTTGTGTTAAGAAGCTATTTGAATGTAATGTAACTTAATTTATCTTTGCGTGGCTGTAAAACGACAGTCGTTATCATACGGGTTTAACACCTCATGCCAGCTTACGAGTTACCATGTATGTTACTTTATTGGTGATTTTTAGATGACTGACTTTTGTTACACAGGATTATCATGCTCTCCAACGCCCGAAGCCCCCTCTAATGGAAATGTATCGTGCAGTGATGGTGATTTCATAAACAGCATATGCTCATTTACTTGCAGTACGGGCTTTACAATAAATGGACCAACTTCAACGACATGTCAAACTAACGATTCAAGTGAGGTAGATTGGAACAAACCTGCGCCTGTCTGTCAGCGTGAGTAGGCTATAATATACGTAGTATTATATATATATATAACATGTAGCATTATTTTTAAAGATTTGTATACGTATGGCTGACACACTTCATATATATATATCAGTGAGGAAGGCTATAATCCGCGTAGAGCGACCTGGAATAATGTTTGGTTTATCATGAAAACACCAAACACTCCATGTAATTTAAGATTCTTAAGAGTTCGTGATAAAAAGAAGCCAGCATTAAAACAACTGATAACATTATTTCCAACACAGAAATAACTTGTAATCCTGAGCAAACCTCGCTTCCGAACGGGGGTGTTACTTGCACGAGTAGCAACCATTTAAACAGCGAATGTAGTTTTGCATGTAACGATGGGTATATGTTGTCTGGATCGGCAACATCGACATGTAATATCAACCTAGAAGACAATGAACATGGATCTTGGAGCAACGAGCCACCAGTATGTCAAGGTAATCTGAACACTTGTGCATTTCTCCTATTTACTAAACTGTATTATAATGGAAACGTTTCTGCTGCAGAAATACTATGCACTGCTCAGAACGCCCCAATGAACGGCCACACAAGTTGTACGGGTGACGTTTCTATTGGGACTGTGTGTTCTTTTATATGTCCTTCCGCATACAAATTAGTGGGTGAAGCTTCATCAACTTGCGAAGAAGTTTCAGGAAATCCACTTGGAATTTGGAGCAATGACGTTCCATCATGTCAACGTTAGTATATTCTATAATCATTTGAAGAGACATAACATGGACACTTTATATTTATACGTCAGAGTTGTCGCAATAATCTTCAACTTAGTATAGCTCGTAACCTTTGTATCTGTTACCACCTTAACTGTATTCCAATGGTGTATACCTAAAAGCAGCTATTCAAATAACAAAGATACATTTCCAGCCATTGTGTGCACGCCTCAGCAAACAGCACCAACAAATGGAGATGTGTCTTGTGATGACGATAACCTTCTATATAGCGTGTGTACTTTCACTTGCAATAGTGGCCACGTCTTGATTGGATCACCAACGATAAGTTGCAACTTTGGTAATACTACCACTGATGGAGTTTGGAATCACGATGCTGCAGTTTGTCAAGGTTATTACCAAACAATTCAGATTAGTTTAATGCCAAGTATAGAGAAACTAGACGTTATCGTCATTTTGTTTTAGAAATCTTATGTACTGCTCATGCGGCCCCTGAAAATGGTGGAACCAGTTGCATAGGAGAAGTAGCTATAGGAACTGTATGTTCTTTCTCGTGTTCTGAGGGTTACAGACTCCTGGGGCCATCTTCGTCGACTTGTGGAGAAAACAACAATGCCGGAACATGGAACAAAGAAGCACCAACTTGTAAACGTAAGCCATTTGATAATAACGTTGTGTATTATATGATTTTGTGTTGAGAAGCTATTTGGATGTAATGTAACTTACTTTATCTTCGCGTGGCTGTAAAACGACAGTCGTTATCACACGGGTTTAACACCTCATGCCAGCTTACGAGTTACCATGTATGTTACTTTATTGGTGATTTTTAGATGACTGACTTTTGTTACACAGGATTATCATGCTCTCCAACGCCCGAAGCCCCCTCTAATGGAAATGTATCGTGCAGTGATGGTGATTTCATAAACAGCATATGCTCATTTACTTGCAGTACGGGCTTTACAATAATTGGACCAACTTCAACGACATGTCAAACTAACGATTCAAGTGAGGTAGATTGGAACAAACCTGCGCCTGTCTGTCAGCGTGAGTAGGCTGTGATATACGTAGTATTATATATATATAACATATGGAACGTTGCATTGTACAGCAATTATGTGCCAGCCACCTCAAAATGCACCAACTGACGGCTCTGTGTCTTGTACGAACGAAAACCATCTCGACAGCGTGTGTACGTTCACATGCAGTCAATCGTATGCCATAATTGGTGCTGCTGTTACTTCATGTATGAATGATGGTAATGGGGATGCAATGGGAGAATGGTCTGTTCTGCCACCAATATGTGAACGTGAGTCCAAAGTAAACAATTGGCATCATTAACCAAACATATACTTTCGTCAAAGAGAAGGTTCAGTAGAAGTATAAGTGTATTCAAAAATCCCTTGATCTTTTACTAAAATTCACTCCATAGAGGGTCACATAAATAAATCTAGCCGCAACAGCAATGCGTTACTAATTGCATACCGGCCTGTAGTTACCTGACCAACATGTTATTTATTCTGCAGGCAAACGCTGTCCTACACCCCCATCAGCACCATTGAATGGATTCATATCCTGCACACCAGAACTATATGTTGGTTCGTCGTGTGAATTTGAATGCGATCAATATCACAGACCAGTTGGTCCGTTGTACATTACATGCGTCGATCAGGAGAATGCTGCTCCGGCATTTGACAATACAGCTCCAGTTTGTGAAAGTAAGACACATATCATATTGGAAACGATTGCTACTCTGTGTTCTATTAAATGAAGTTGTGCGTCAACGACTTTTCGATTATAACGAAAGTATTTCGAAAGTATTTTGTTATAATGTCTCCTATTATAACAAGATACTAGATAATGTGTATGGAAATTGCTAAAGTTATACATTGTATTTTCAAAGGGATTGAGTGCGATGCAATTTCGTCTCTAAAGAACGGCCATATCAACTGCACAGATGACAACTTTGTAAACTCTGTATGTACCTTCCAATGTGATTCTTCCAATGGTTACTTCTTATTCCCAGCCAACGAAACGACGTCAACGTGCTTGAACGATACAACATGGAATAAACCAACACCTTGCTGTGCTCGTACGTAGAAACTGCAGATGTTGTATATTAAATTGCCCTAATATGTATTATCAGTGTGAAAGAGTTCTTCTGGCAATTGTTTGTTCTGTGATCTTAAATTTGCTTTGTGGTATTACTAACATGTAAGTGTGAAAGATCTTCTGGCATTTGTTTGTTTTGTGATGTTGAGATCTCTTTCACATTTCCACACCCATCTATATAACAGGTAGTTGCCCACCATACGCATCAATGGACTTTGTCATGGTTGTCGATTCTTCTTCTTCAATTGGGAGAAAGAATTGGAGGATTATGAAGGAGTTTGGAAGAAACGTTTTGAAGTAGGTTATAAGCTTGTACAGTTATATGCTTTAACAATTAAAACGACATATTGTATATGAACATGGGCAGCGATTTTTTTCACTTTGTAAATGTCAGTGTATTCTTAAATAAAACGTACGTGAAAGTTAAAATATGACTCACATAAAGGTTAAACTACAACGCGTTGTTCACGATAATACAGATACCGTCAACCAGGGGGGCGGGCCCACCGGGAATCGACGCCAGTGTATAAAAATCAACACAGATTAACTAAAACCCCTAATTTTAAAAAACCACAAACTAAAATAACAAATACCAGTGTATGAACACCCGTGTTATAGCGACTGTCATTTTCTGGTAATTTTAGAACATACCACAAACTAAAAAAACAGTATTATCACATGAACTATTTTTCTTTTCAGTACATTTGTTTTAGCTGAAGACGCAGCAAGAATGGCTGTGTTTCGATACAACAGAAAGGTTGACAATGTAACACAGGTCTTACTTAACGATCACATTGGTGACAAGGATGCGTTTTTGGCAGCCTACGACAGAATCAACTACAATGGTAGAGGTATGTACAAACTTTTAAAACTGATACATGTAGCAATTACAGAAATATTTAGCAACTGAGTTGTTCGTAATAAAGCAAATTGATCACCCAAACAGAAATAGAAACCTTCAATACTAAGTGCTAGCTATATATGACATAGATCACTTTTGTTATAACAAATAAGTTACATTTATTCAATCACAGTTACCATTGTGGGCAAATGTTTCCTTGGGCAAGATAATTAACGGCAATTGCTCCAACAGAGGGGTCACTAATGAGTTCTAAATTATTCGCTATACAAAAAAAAACAATTACTAACAAAGTTATATACTTGGTAATTCTTAAGCAAGCACAAGGTGTATGAAACCAAACACCCGTGTTACAACGATTGTCGTTTTCCGGCCACGCTAGGATAAATCAAGTTACATTTATTCAATTAAAGGTACATGGACTGGCCAGGCCTTACAACATGCAAAGGACGTTATGTTAGCTGCTGAAAATGGAAACCGAGCTGATATTAAAGATGTTGTGTTGACAATTACTGATGGGCGTGCACAAGATAACGTTGTTGACATTTCTAAACAATTAAGAGATATGGGAGTCCTGGTAAATATTTAAACGTGGTATAATTTGGCAATGCTTGAAAACATGTGTAGTGATGTTACTAGATTTGACGTAATTTAGTTTTCAGAAAGCGCAAACTTTAAAAAATAATTGGTGCATTATATATAAATATATATAAAGTAAACATTAATGTGCCAACTCTGGCCTACATTCCAGAGTTTCTCAAACGACAATCAAACTCATATAAAATAAATGGATCTAGAAGTTAAAAACATAAACAGCCAGTTTTGGCTTATGAGTATAAAGGACAAATTGAATTAAATTTATAATAACTGTTTGTCCATAACAGACATACGCAGTGGGCATCGTGCCGGGGAACAAAAAAGCGATCGATCGCAACCAACTAATAGCAATAGCTGGGTCAGAAGAAAACCTGTTTATGGTTGAATCTGGGTTTCAAGGTCTGGATGAACAATTTGCATCCAAGTTAGCAAGGTCTATTTGCACCAACCGTTGTGGAAGTACCTTGCAATAAACTTGTGTTTACTGAGAGTAAACAAGATTGTAAACCAACAATGCAGAAACGAATGTTTGAATAAGGTTGCAAATTGAAAAAATAATAAAATGTCTGCTGCTGATATTTTGCTTTGGGTTGGCAGTTATTTTATATATAAATTAATTGCTAATACCAAATACACACTTGACAAGGTTATTTAGTTGCTAGTTTATGTGCATTTTTTCTTACACATTAATAATTGACTTATAAGTTACGAGTCAGATGAAATGGCAGTTGGTATTTATTGACTAATGTCTGGATGATTTAATGCATTGAGATAATGTCAAAGACAGTGTAGTTAAAAACCTCAATCTTAAATAACAGCTACTAAGATAAGCACATATATATATATATTGATATATGTATACATCAAACAAGGAAATAATACAATAATGTGCTTGACAAATATACAGAAAGGAGTAACAATTACCTATGCATTACAAAGCAGTCACTTATTTAGTAAGACGTTAATTTCAACTAGATTTAAGTATAGTCTTGGTTGGAAAGATAGCCATGTCGGGTATCATACCTCGCTGCGATGATCAAAAAGGTAAAGTATGCAATATCTATAAAAACAACTTCAAATTGTATGAACACCAAATAATTCAGACATGGAAGCCGTTTCTATATTGGATATGGACACAGAGGGCGAAGGGTTTCGATTGAAATGTGATGTTTTTGAAGAAATATTCGAAAACGTACAAGACCTTCCAGTAGCGATTATATCCGTTGCTGGGCCATTTCGTAGAGGAAAGTCGTTCTTGTTGAATGTGTTATTGCAGTATTTAATGGAAAATCAGGTTCAATTGTTAAAGTTGAGTTGGAATATGATGCTAACCTAATGTGATTTTAGTCGCAAAAATGGCATAAAAATGGAGACAAAAAAATACCAAACGTTTTTCATTCGCGCGGAGGATCAGAAAGAAACACTGTTGGGATTCACATCACAAACAAACCTTTTATGTTGGAAACAAGCGATAAGAAGGTAGAAAAAACAGAGAATAATTTAACTATACGATATCCCATTTTATAATTTAGTTAAAAACACTCCAAACTGTACATTTTTTGTAATACAGTAGGTTGAGAGAAGGTGGGACACCCTTGAACTCCAATGTCTTGTCCAATTTGGTAGTAAACAAAAAAAAGCAAAGAATTATAAAACTATATCCTTACAACTCCCATAGACCGTTGTTAATTGTTTAAAACACAATCAGTATATTTGGATATTATATGTTAAAGGTGTCCCGTCTTCCCCTACTCCACTATATTTATTTAGTTTGTATATAAGAATACTGTTTGTGTTTGCTTTACAGAAAGTTGCCGTGTTTTTGATGGACACACAAGGAATGTTTGACACCAAAACAGGAGCCAAAGATTGCTCAACTATATTTGCTTTGAGCACTTTACTAAGTTCTGTACAAATATACAACCTTACTGCTCAGATTCAAGAGAATGATCTTCAACAGTTAGAGGTAACAACAAAACATGGCTTATGTAAGAAACACATATCAACACACCAAAACTAATACCAAAGTAGCATATTCAATTTTTTAGGTGAATTTGTAGCTACGAAATAATAGTAGCTCTGCAACACTTGCGTCATTAACTTAAACTTCTGCCAATCCCTTTGGAAAAATTTTACAAATTAATTTATGCTCATCTTTTTCAGGTTTTTACAAGTTACGCTAGATACGCAGCTGAAAAGAAACAGCATGCCAATGCATCGTCTCCTCCCTTTCAGGTTAGGGTAAAGAAACATAACCGTATTTCATTCCATTATTTAGTTAAAACGCTCCGGACTCTACATTTTTTAAATTTCAATATATTTTGCAAAACTTTGTAAAATATTTAATTACTTATAAAAAGAACAAAATATATTGTTTAGGGTCTTATTTTTCTGATTCGAAACTGGGAAATGACAGATTTTGACAATGGAATTAAAGGGGGTAAAAAGTATTTGAAAACAGTAACAGAAGTTCAATTAGAAGAGAACAGAATGGTGCGACAAAATTTGAAAACTTCATTTTCCCAAGTTAGTTGTAGTCTGATGCCACATCCAGGAAAAACGGTCGCTTTGCGAAAAGCGAAAGATGACAGTGCGATTTCAATTTGTGGTAATAGTTGTACTATGCACTTATGAGTGAATTGTACAGTGAAACTGGTATTGTTTACACAGATATAGACAAAGAATTTTTAGAAACTGCCGACGGTTTAGCAAAACAATTGTTCAAGAAGGAAAATGTGATTGTAAAGAAACTTAATGGTATCACGATCACTGGTGAAGGTCTCATCGATCTGGCAATCGAATATACGAAAATACTTAGCAGTGGTGAAATGCCAAAAGTGATAAATTTACTTGAAGTAAGTAAACAGTCTTAAACTTAAATTTAGGGGTGTCGTGGAAAAGTAGCGCACCTGCCTGTAACCAAAGGTAAGGGATCAAGGCTTGTCACTGTTATCTTTTTGCGAGTATGTATCCATGGGCAAGACACTTTACGATAATTACTCCAATCCAGTGGTCACTAATAAGTTGTCCAAATTATCCGCCATATATAAAAAACAATCACCCACAAAGTCACATACATGGTAACTCTAATATTACATGCTTAGTCTAATTTCAGGCAAACGATCGGGTAGAATTTGTGAGAAATATTGAAGTGTTTATTGATGAATATCGTAAAGACATGCTTAATAAGGTAAGTTTTCAGCATTTAACTATAATGTTTTATGTAATACAAAGTCCGACCCTATAGCAAAGTGGTTTGAATGCCTGCTTCTAACCTAGAGGTAATGGGTTTAACACTCGCCGCTGTTAACATTGTGTTAATCACCAACAAAGTTACATGCATGGTAACTCGTAAGCTGGCACTCGATGTATGAAACAGAACACCTGTGATATAATAAAACAGTCGTTTTCCGAACACGCAAGGATAAAGCAAGTTACAATTGATTACAAACATTCCACATAATACACAGGTAGGGGAAGTTTACCACGATCCTGAAGCATTGAAACGAATGAATGAAGTCCATCTTGCAAACGCGGTGGCTAAATTTGAAGAGCATGATAAAGTGGATGATGAGACAAGTTCAATTTACAAAGAAAAGTTGGAAACTGGAATAAGAAGAGTTTTTCTGGAGATTCAGGCAGAAAATAATACAAGAAAGGTAAAAATGGCAATCGCTTAATTAAGTTAATTTATTACATTTTTTAACAATAATAAACAACGTTTCGAGCTGCAGTTTAAAGCCTAAACAAATTGTCATCTTTTGTTTCTTTTTGATTTAGTTTTTGTTTCGAACAGCATTATTCATTTGTTCTTTTCAAATTAAAGTTATAACATTGAGCTTATTAAATACTCTATAGGAAAAGGTTAAAATTCTAATTTTCGAGGCCGCAACAGAAGCAGGAAACGTCTACAAAAAGCATTTGGATTCGGTAGGTTATGTTGTGAATGATAAATATTCTGTGTTCTAATATAGTACTGTGGGGTAAGATTAGACGCCTTTAGCGCATAATATCGTTTTCTAAACAGTTAACACAGTCTACGGGATTCGTGAGGATACGAATGTTTTTGTTTCTGAAAAGAAAAAGGTGTCCTATTTTCCCTCATCCCACTATATGAATAATATGGCTTCCAATACTATTAGGTTTATGCAGTTTAAGATACCAGTAAATTTACAATATTACAGTACGCCTGCGGCAAATACATGGAAAAGTTAGATAAAGGAGCAGCACATGCTAAAAGTGAATCGCTAAAAGCTTTTAAGAAGCTCACACGCCAGTACGACCGGGATTTGGTTAAAGTATATGAAAGGGTGTTCCACTTAGCAGTTGAAGGGAAGCACAAAGAATTTGAAGCTCAAAATGGAAAACTAAAGGTTTCTAACTTATACAAGTTATTTTGCAATATTTACATTAATTTCTCTGTATGCAGGAAATCACTGAAAAAGATCTGGAACTTTTGTTCTCCGCTTTAAAGCGGAAATATACACCGAAAATGAACCAGGTGATTGAAGATTAACATATGGAACAAGAAATCATTAACCTATACAAAAATTGCTCCAACCCAGGGGTCACTAATGGAGTGTCCAAATAATGAGCCATACACAAACAAAAATGAAAAAAATCCCCTAAAAAATATCACCCACAAGTAACATACATGGTAACTTGTAAGCTGGCACGAGGTATATGAAACAGAACACCTGTGTTATTACGACTGCTGTTTTCCGGCCACGCGGGGATAAACTAAGTTACATTTATTCAAATTCGAACATCCTTAAAGCAACTACTGTCTACTGTTCCATTGCAGGCATTATCGCACAACAAAACAAGTTCCAAGCTAAATCAAGCACACGATGAAGCTTTATCTCAAGTTTTGCAAGAATACAATGATACTGAGATTGGGAGGGAAACGGAATACAAAGTTGCAAAAGAAAAAGTTTTAAAACAAGAGTTACTCGAACAGTTTTATAACTACAAGAAAAAGTATGACGTAAGTACCGCATCATGTGATGGGGTAATGGGCCAACTCCGGCCTAAATCCTATCACCCATGGCAAGCCACGCTGCAGGTCCTCACCAACATAGAATAGATAATGTGAATACATGATATCATTCATTATACCCATCTGCTACGTAAAGTAAGAGGTCCTGTACGCCACTACAACAGATTACTGCTATAGACAGACTGCTGTAAGCTTGACTAAATTAATAATTTAATCAACCAAAAAGTAAAATACGTGCGAGACATGTCAACTCGTAAAATCACAGGAATTAAACTACATAAAATCTACAAACCTAAGGAATATACAAACTATAAAGAAAATGACAGGAGTAAGGACATCACACAGCAAACAATTAATACAAACATAAAAAAACTACAATTAATACAAACATAAAACAACGAAAAAATAAATGTTACCTATGTGGTTTAAGTAAAAAAACTTTTTTAAACAACTTTTTGCCACAACAGTGAAAAACCTATGTGCTTAGTTAGTTTGGTTACACACACCTTTACATATACATACATGTATGAGGGGGCGTATATATTTTAAACTACTTCAATTAAAGGAAATACTGGACAGTGATATCTCAGCTGTGGTTCAACAAGCAAAATGTAGATACGTGGAGTGCATACGAACGGTGAGTTTGGATACTTTATATAATTAAATACATATGGGTGTGGCAGTCAAGTGAAATGCATTTTAAAAATGCGAAAAATATAATTTTTATTTTTTATGTAAACGCTTTCTAATAATACTTGCAGTTAAGTCGCGATAAATACATGGAAGAAGAAGAAATATCTTTAGCTCATAATCAAGCTGTCAGTGCTGCCATGGAAGTTTTGGTTAATGTTGAACAAACTAGGGGAGTGGAGTTTGCACAGTCGTGTAAAATAAAAATTGAAACACTGATGGATTGCGAGAAGAAGTCACTCGACATCACTAATGATTTCCACAAGGTGAACTTTAATGAAAAATCCCCGAAAAAATAATCATTAATCACCCACAAAGTAAAATACATGGTAACTTGTAAGCTGGCACGAAGTGTATGAACATCCGTGTTATAACGACTGTAATTTTCCAGCTACGCGAGAATAATGTAAGTTACATTCATTTATTTAAAATTTCTTACAGATGCGAGCCGAAAACCAGTTTTTCCAGAACAGGAAAGCTATGGAGAAGCAATACTTTCAAGCTATTATGGTAAAAATAAACCCTATACTTATACATAAAACTTTAAATAGGATTTATATACTATTAGGTGTACAAAATATAATTTATAACTGTTATCTTTTACTGGCCAGATATTGCCATATGGACAACAAAAATTATATATATATATATAATACATAATTTCGTACGCCGCTACTTTTGCAACTGTACCTACTTTTTTAATATACATTTGAATTTAAGCATACTATAGGTATTAAATGGCAAATATATGGAAGAAAATGAGCTTCAGCTAAAACATAATAAGGAGAAAGAAAGTGCAATGCAAACATATCGTGGTTTTAAAACTCCACCAAACAAGGAATTTCAAGAACACGAGAAAGCTTTGGAGCTCGTGATTCAACAAATGTTTGAAAAGGCGAAGGAAAACAACTCTCAATTAAAGGTAAGAATACAAGAGAGCACAGCTCTAATGAATGAGCACGTATTATAATTAGCATGATTTTAATTTAGTTAACTGTTTTACCCTAAAAGCGATAAATAAACAAAGAATAAAACAAATTCTCTCACCTAACCTTGACAATATAGCCTACAGGTCTAAAACTAAACGCATGAAATTGAAGTTTTCGTAGGAAGAGTCTCTATTTCATTAAGACTCTAGCACAGGCTCATTAATCGTTAATTATGCGCGGTTTTAATTCTAGGCATAGTTTGAAAATTATTAAATATAGTTTATAATTTGATTTTAGTCAAGAGATATTAGACTAGAAATGTTAGAATAAGAACTGAGATAGTGCGGAAAAAGATACCGAAGTAACAACAACAATTATTTAACAAAAAGGAATTAAATGACCACTTACTTGTTCAATAAATATCCCATGTTCAATTCCTTGTTGCCATTGTCATGCATAGAAACCATCTGTCAGCTTTTCTTGGGCTTGCTCTACCTAATAAATCATATTCGGAACACAATATGAATTATAACGTACAAGAAAAAGATAAATACTGGTGCATTTCAGTTTTCCTTTAAACCACCTATTCTAATAACTCAAGTGACAGCGTTAACCAATGTAAAGAACCAGAAAGTATAGTTATCCTATACAAGTATAAAGTATATCCTATCACCTAGAGGTAATGGATTCAAGGCTCGTTGCGGCTGACTATAAATGAATGAATGAATGTAACTTACTTTATCCTCGCGTGGCCGGTAAACGACAGTCGTTATCACACGGGTTAACACCTCGTGCCAGCTTACGAGTTACCATGTATGTTACTTTGTGGGTAATTTTTTTGGTTTTTTTTATGTATGGCTGATAATTTAGACAACCCATTAGTAACCACTGGGTTGGAGCAATTGCCGTTAAGTGTCTTGCCCAAGGACACATACGCCCACAATGGTAGCAGCGTCGAGCCTTGTACCCATTACCTCTGGGTTACAGGCAGGCGCACTAACCACTACACCACGGCGCCGGACAAATTAATGGGTTGTTCAAATTATTAAACAATTACATTATATTTTCCGAAGTTAAATTATCCATCTGTACAGTGCTGAGTAGTAACAGTAGGTACTAACCTCATTTCGCAATGTGAATTGCCTTCTTCGTGGAAGAATTGCCGGCGTTTATCAACTGGATTTGTTTGTGTGGAAGATTGGAAGCGAGCACCATATAACCCTGACAGTATAGCGCCCAAACTATGTTGTAGACGATTTTTAAACAAAACCAAACGAAACCGAAACACTGCTCCAGTGCTGCGTAGTTTTAAAACTAACAATAAAAATAAAAACTTAAGTTGGTCAGTAGGGAGAGTCCCGATTTCATGAAGGTTTTACACACATTTTACGCTTTTGCACAGAATGGCATTTTGTACGGTTGGTAATCCCATATGTCATACAACGAATGTAGTTCCACCGTAACGTAGCATCTTTTCGTTTTTGACATATCCTTTTTTACCGTAAGCAAAACAACAAAATAAGTTTGTTACTTGCAGGCCAATATGAACAAGAAACTAGATGTCTTCTACAACGAGTTGTCGACTGATTATTTCCATATAATGTGTCGGGTAAATTTGTTTGCTCATATATATTGTAGGGTGGGGGAAGATAGGATACCTTTTCGTTCTATTTTTCCGACCCATTTGGTAGTAAACCAAAACAATTAAAGAATAAAACTGTATCATCACGACTCCGATAGACCATTGCTTATTGTTGTTTAAAACACGATCAGGATACTTGGATATTATTTGCTAAAGGTGTCCCGACTTCCTCTACCCTACTGGCGCCTGTTCAACTCATAGGCTATGGCCTCACACCAATGTTCATCTTCAGGTATCTCGCAAACGGTTTGCAACCAACAGTACACTTGAATGTGCGCATGATGAGTTCATACGTTTAGTGAAAAATGAAATGGAAGACGCACTGCCTTTTGCAAACATCCGTCAAAGGGCAATCGAAACATGTGAAAAAAATCTAAGCGAGCATCTGCTAGATATTAAAAAGACGACAAACGTTCTGTGGAATGCTGTGTCTGATGGTGTGAGTGGGGTCGTCGGTGCTTTTGTTATGCGCAAGACACCTGTTAAGTTCAACGTAAAGGCTGGCGATCTGGTGTCGATTAAATACCTCCGAGGCATGTAAACAAACTGCACACGACAAGCACAGATATTTATAAGCGTAATTGCTCTTATCTGTTGAATTTGCAATGCGCGTAAAATGTGCGTGTATACTGTATACCCTATATTATTATATTTATTGATTCGTAGTGTGTCGTTATTTGATAGTAATAGATTGTACATAACAAAAATATATTCGTTTTACCACAAAATGTGAACAGTTTGGTGCACATACTCCTTAAACATTATTCAAAGCTCTGCGCAAATAAGGGAATTGTTATAACAACTATAGTGGAGTGGGGGGAGATGGGACACCTTTTCATATTTTTTTCGTCTCGTTTAGTGGTAAACAAAGAACATCCAAAGGCCGTTGTAAATTGTTTAAAACACGATCAGGATATTTGAATATTATGTGCAAAATGTGTCCCATCTTCCCCCACCCTACTACTTCATCAAAAGAGAAGTATTAGGTTATAGTTTCGAGCATAAAACAATATCTTTAAGTTATCAATATTATCAGGTTTAACACTCGAATATCAATAAATGCCTTTACTTGAATACTATGAAATTAGAGGTTTTATTTGAAATTGGGGTCTATATTATCATGTATCGACAGAATGACTGTATGAATGTAACTTACTTTATCCCGCGTAGCCAAAAACCGACAGTCGTTATAACAGGGGTGTTCATACACTCCGTGCCATCTTACAAATTACCACGTATATGTTACTTTGTGGGTGATGCATGAATGAACTAACGTATTTACATTTACATATATTCTGTTTAAACATTTGATATTGACAATGTTTACGCACAGCACAAAGTTCTTGATTTTACTTGATATTTGTTTGTTCCATACATTTGAACGTTGGTACGGTATGTTTGTGAAAGATAAGACCGATAACTTTGCAGATCTTATTTGCTCTGCATGCAATATATGCAAGTCATTCAGCTATGAATGTATATAACTTGTTATATCCTCGTGTGGCCAGAAAACAACAGTCGTTATAACACGAGCGTTCTGTTTTATACCCCTCGTGCCAGCTTACGAGTTACCACGTATGTAACTTTGAGGGTGATTTTTTTTGTATTTTGTTTCAGCTAAAAGTTAGTTTTTAAACCAATAACAGTAAATTTTCTATTAAGATCTTTAATATAGATTTAATTAGTTTATACGTCACACCATGTCAGGCAAGTTGCCATATACCGTGGATGACGTCAAAGGTAAACATTTCAATATTCATTACATTTGGGTGTAACAGTGACATCTATTACACAATAAGTTTATTCTATTTTTAACTTTTGTTATGTGAGCTTGGCGTAACCTGTTGTGTTGTGGTATGCGTACCCAAACAACATAATTAAATGACAACATGATATATAGTAGGGTGAGGAAATATGGGACACCTTTATAGCACATAGTATCCAGATATCCTGATTGTGTTTTAAACAATTAACAACGGTCTATTGGAGTCGTGGAATACGGTTTTATAATTCTTTTAAGTGTTCCGTGTTTAGTACCAAATGAGACGAGAAAATAGAATGGATAGGAGTCCCATCTTTCCCAATCCTACTATATACTAAAGATGTCCCATCTCCCCCCACCCTACTATGTGTTAGAGGTGTCTCATCTTACCCCAACCCTATTATATGATATACACATACTGCAGATATTCACGCGGTATCCATTTTGGAAATGCAAAATAAAGGCGAGGAATTCAAATTAAAGTTTGACGTGTTTGAAGGAATATTCGATCAAGTACGAAGCACTCCGCTTGCTATCATTAGCATTGCGGGGCCGTTTCGTAAAGGAAAGTCATTCATGCTAAACTTACTATTACACTACTTAATGGAAGGCCAGGTAAGGCGCTAAAGGGTGTATGTAGACCTAGTTCCCAGAACGTAACCGTTTTGCATCATTACGTTATAGTCCAGCGACGTCTACAAAGACAAAAAAGCACAAATCCGAAATATTTTTAACTGGAGAGGCGGAGTCGAACGGACGACAGTTGGGATCGAGATCACAAACAAGCCGATAATGGTTAAAGACAAGAGTGGAAAGGTGCTACCCATATTTGTTTATTTTCGCTGTTAAAAATCATAGCAACTGACCGTACGTTGTATAAAATAATCTACAAAAAATAATCACTCACATAGTAACATACTTGGTAACTCGTAAGCTGGCGCGAGGTGTATGAAACAGAACATCCGTGATATAACGACTGTCGTTTTCCGGCCACGCGAGGATAAAGTAAGTGACATTCCCTACATTCATTCATTCATGCAACTCTTAGCGAGTTGCTGTATTTTTCATGGACACTCAAGGTATGTTTGATCACAAAACAACCGGAAAAGGATGTTCAGCCATATTTGCCATGAGCACTCTACTCAGTTCGATGCAAATCTACAACCTTTCGGGTCATATTCAGGAGGACCATCTCCAGTATTTGGAGGTATGATTTAAGTGATAAGGTGCTGGTTAAGACGCTTGGCAGTTATAAAGTATGGCTTATTCCAAACGCAAGTAGCCTACATATAGGGAAGACGGGAATAAAGGTAAAGGGACCCGGATTTGTAAAATTACACCTGTTGTGTGAATCGTTAAATTAGTCCTTATGTGTTTTAATATATTAAATTGTTTTCAATTAATAAAAGAATGATAGTACCAATTTGCCATATCACTCAAAGGCCGTGATATACTTGGATATGGGAAATATTAGGTATGTGGTTAGCCGTCCCGTTTTACCCCACTTTACTATTGAGATGATGTTGAGACAATATACTACTTTAACCTGAATCATATACTCCCTATAGATATTTACAAACTATGCGAGGTATGCTGTGGAACAGAAACAACATGCCAATGCCTCAACATGCCCGTTTCAGGTAGGAACCAATGGTGCAAATAAATGCAACTATAGATATTAGGACTCATTCTAACATTGCAAAGGAACATAGGTGGTAACTTGTAAGTTGGCATGAGGTGTATGAAACAGAACATCAGTGTTTTAACCACTGCCGTTGCCCACTATGTGAGGATATAGAAGTTACATTGATTTTCATGGCAGGGACTTATGTTTTTGCTGCGAAACTGGGAAATGGCTGACTATGAATTCGGACAAGCAGGAGGGGATGAATACTTAGCTACAGTTATGGAAGAACATTTGCAAGAAAATGTATCAGTTCGTCAAAACATGAGCAACAGCTTCTCTGATATTGGATGCACACTAATGCCACACCCAGGAAAGAACGTTGCGAGGCGTAAAACAGCAATTAATAATAACATCGAGCTTTCAGGTAATGCATTTTTACTATAAGCTATTTGACGATAAATGATAAAAATTCCACAGATATAGATGAAGAGTTTTTGGATGAAGTTTATAATTTGGCAAAGTACTTGTTTAATCAAGAAAGTTTGATTGTTAAAAAGTTAGATGGTATCACAATTACTGGCGAAGGTCTCATCGATCAGGCAATTGAATATGCAAAAATACTCAGCAGTGGTGAAGTTCCAAAAGTGGTTTCCATGCTTCAGGTATTTTAGTCACAACTCTGTTAAACTATTGAAGTGTGTTACTTAGTATTATGTAGGCGTATTACACATGTATTACACAACATATGTATTATGTAAGGGTATTACACAGCAAAAACTGTACTGAACCTCCATTTTTCAGGCTAACTTAAAAGCTCAGTTCATTCAGTTTATCCGGCAATTAGAAAGCGAACACGAGGACTTTATGGATCAGCAGGTATTGTTGGATAAACTGCTAGGTCTTTTTTACTAGATGTAAATATGTTTTTAACTGTAAGCGTGTTTTAACAATTGTTGTTTTGTCTCTATACCCTGTCTTTTCAATTAAAATATTTTTAAATCTTCGTTAGCGAAATCAAAGAGTTTTATTATTAAGCTACAGAGTCAAACTTTTTTCAGGAATTATGTAATTTTAAACTTTTTCTTTCATAACCAGGTAGGCAGTGTCTACATTTTCAGCGACAAACTGGAGGAAATGCATGAGGATCAATTGGTAAAGGCTTCAAATGCTTACAGGAAGCGTGACATATTAGATAAAGAAGAAAGTAAAGCCAACAAGGATAAAATGGAGAGGAATATGCGCATTGCGTATTGGAAAGCAATTTCTAAGAATGAAAAAACAAAGGTTGGTAAAACTTATAACTTTTAATGAATTCTGCGAATCTGGCCCTGATCTGGTGCTCATAGAGTTAAACGATTTTTGTGTAAAGAAATACAGTAAGGATCTGGTGCTAAGAAAATGTAACAGACAAAAAAGTTGGTTGGCAGCACTGACTAGGAATTACAAATGTTAAACTATTTGTTTATATAGGAAGGAAGAATGCAACTTATTCGTGAGAAAATAGAAATTGTTTCTTCATTCTACAAAAACCAACTCGAAAAGGTTAGTGTAATTTTGAAATCACTTTCTTTACATTTTGATTACCCCTTAGTTTTATCATTATAAGTGTGATAGATACAAAAGTGAAGAGACCTTGGGCACAATAAGAAGAAAAGCTGTGAGCAAGTTTCATGAACTAACAGGAGAATACGAAAGCCATTTAGTGAAACAACATATATCCCCACTAGATCGTGAACTTGATTTAATATTCGAAGAGTATGAACAACAAAGAAAAAAATTGGAGGTGACAAAAGCATTGAAATATTATAATTAAACAACTATAAATTTAACATAAATACAATGTAATTTATACTTTAAACCAAATGTGGACCAGTCACGAAAAAAACTGTTTTTAACACTGCTAAGATATGGGTTCAAGGTTGGACACTGCTGCCATTGTGGGTGTAGATGTCTGTAGCGGCAATTGCTCCAACCCAGTGGTCACTAATAGGTTGTCCAAATTGTCAGCCATACATTTAATTAAACAAAATGTTATGCGACTGTCTTTGACCGCCACAATGCACGGATAAATAAGTTATCCATTTATTTACAAAAGGAAGAAGATGAGAATGTATTAGAACCAATCATTACAAGGTTGAGGGAAAACTACATTCAAGCCATGGACAAGGTAAGGATGAGATTCAAGTTTATGTAACTCAGTTTAACAATTATGAATGTATGAATGAATGTTACTTTGTGCTAGAGTAAGACTTACCAAGTATGTTAATTTGTGGGTGCTTTTTTTGGGAGGTATTTTACTTTATTTCTGAATAAATGTTCCATAGACAGGAGTAAGGATTCTAGTTTTTGAAACTCAACAATTATACAATATGTCTAAACAGGCGGTGGATGGTAAGATCTACATTGACAATTTAAATAAAGTTCACGACACAGCTTTCACTGAGATGATGAAGGAACTTGACGAGAATGAAGAATGCAGGAATACAAAAAAGAAATCTGAAAAAAGACGTCAACTCGAACATGAAGCGAATAACCATTTTATTCGGCTTCGGACGCAGAACGAGGTTATAAATTTACTTACAATCAAATTCAGCTATTATATATTTATCCAACCCTGTGGTAGCTGATGGGTTGTCCAAATTATCAGCCATACTTATAGAAAAATGATCATCCACAAAGTTACATACTTGATAACTCGTAAGCTGGCATGAGGTGTATGAAACAGAACACCCGTGTTATAGCGCCAGTCATTCCAGCCAGGCGAGGATAAAGCAATTTACATTCATTCATGCCACAGAAAATCATAGAAAAAGAAGTATTGCCGATCATCAATAAAGCTAAAGAAGAATACAGAAAAGCTTCACAGGTGGGACATCATATATCTGTATATACAATATAGTTTTTAATAAATAAACACAACACCTCAAGGCAAGCCGTGATACGTATGTACTCGAAGAAGAAATACAATCAGGTCATAAAATTGCTGAGAAAGCAGCCAGAGGTATTGTGGAGAATTCGTGTGCTGGAAAAGAGACTTGGTTCATTCAGAAATGCAGAGAACACGTCAAGTCATTTAGCCAGTATGAATTACAAGCGCTTCTTCGAAAAAATAGTATGCGAAAGGTAGCTAAAAATAAGTGATAATGCTGTCCGGCGCTGTGGCAAAGTGATTAGCGGGCCTGCCTCTAACCCAGAGTTGATGGGTTCAAGGCTCCTCGCTGCTACCATTGTGGGCGTATGTGTCTTTGGGCAAGACGCTTAACGGCAATTGCTCCAACCCAGTGGTCACTAATGGGTTGTTCAAATTATAAGCCATACAAAAATCCAAAAAATCATCACCTACACAGTAACATATATGGCATAAGCTGGCACGAGGCATATGAAACAGAACGTTTCTGTAATAACGACTTGTATGTTTTTGGCCCCGCAAGGGTAAAATAAGTTATATTACATTCATTCATTTTTAATATGGCCAACATAGGTTTATTGAGTTTTATTTTTAATTTATTGTTTACACCAACAGGCTCAAGCGACCCAAAGATTCTTTCAAAAAAGACTTTACCTCGCCAAGGAATACTTTAAGAACAATTTTGCAGTAGGTTCTTCAATTGGGTAACTTTATGGTTTCTTCAAATGTTACTTGTTTATCTTTAATTGCGTAACTTTGTGGTTTTTTCAAATAGTATTTGTTTAACTTTATTTGTTTGACTTTATTGTTTTTTTCAAATCGAATTTACAGACATTGCAAAATAAGTACGTGGACCAAGAAGTCCTGGAGAAAATGCATGAGAAAGGAATGAAGATGGCACTGAGTACTTTTCAAACTTATTCTGGGCCACCATTGGAAGAATTCACTGAGCAAATGGTGATATTGAAAGCAGAGGTTGAAAAATTGTTTAAACAAGCTAAAGCAAACAACAGAAGAATTGAAGTAATTTTAATTGCAAATGGTTATTTTTGTATTTAATATCAATTTTCATGGCACAGATAAAGATCAAGCAGAAACTCAATCAGTTTTATGAAAAACTGGCAGTGGATTACTTAACTATGATGGGAGGGGTAAGGTGGTGACGGTTTAATGGTTCCTATCAGTAAAATGGATTTTCTTATACAGGCTACAAGAAAACGATACATAAGTTTAAAAGCATTGTTGGTAGCACACTGTCGGTTCAAAGAATTGCTTACAGCCGAAGTTGAAAAAGCAATTCGATATGAACAGATTAGGGAATCTTGTATTGAAAGTTGTAAAGTGGTTTTGGAAAAAGAGTTTAAAGAAGTTGTTGGCAACACCTCACAACCAGAAGAGGAAACAGGTGGATGGTTCAAAGCATTGGGAACACAACTTGGAGCACTAACTGGTCTTATGAATGTTACCATTAATGTTTCAATGAATAACCTTGCATCAGTAGCATATCTTAAAGGTTTGGGATTGGAGTAGGGCCAGTAGGCAAGCTGATGTTGCAGATAAAAATAACAATTGATTTGCCATAAACTGTGTATAAAACAAGTGTAAAACTAGCTTGCAATTCACTGCATGTGATTAGGTTATTCTTCAAAGTTTGATATTATACTCACATTGAAATAAAATCTGCTTCAGTTTGTTTGTTTGCTTCTTACAAAGTCAGAACAGGTTCAAGGCTCGCCGTTGCTACCATTGTGGGCATATGTGTACTTGGGTAAGACACTTAACAGCGATTGCTTCAACCCAGTGGTCACTAATGGCTTGTTTATTGAAATTGTAAGTCATACAAAAAAAACAACTCCCCACAAAGTTACATAAGTGGTAACTTGTAAGCAAGCATAAGGTATATGAAACAAAACATAACGACTGTCATTGCCCTGCGACGCAAAGATAAGTAAATTTTATTTATCATTTATTTATTAATACACACAAATCTTTTTTATACATTTTTTGCGTTTATTAGTATTGTATTTAAAACACTTGCCAAAAACTATAAAAGAAAAGTTAAAGTAAATGCATTTTAATCTAACAATCGAAATTTTCAAATTTAATTCTTGTTGTATTCTTCAGCACTGTATGGATTCCCATTCTGTATGTAGGAACTTCCAAGTCCATATAAATGGCCACAAAATTTCGGAATATTCATTTCGTTGTCAAAGTACTTCTGTAAAATACAAGAGAGCACGGCTGTAATTATTGGGCACGTTCCGAAATAAGGGTTGGAAAATATAATAAGATAAAAAAGATTTGTATATACATAGTTACAAGGTACAACTCTGGCACCGTTTGATTTGTTAAATTTAAAATTTATTTATCTCTTGGAATACAGTAATGAAGATCAGATTACAAGGAGATATAATACCGCAAAAACATTATTAGTTATCAATAGAACTTAAAACAAAATTCGTTCCGTTACTTGTCTATTTAAATAATGATATGAAATACACTAACTAACAGAAGGGATATTTAATAACGCAACAATATTATTTTGTTTTCTAATTATAAACAGTGATAATGAAATAGACTAACTGCCCCAACCTCTCTCATCTTAAAAAATGTCATCCCAGTAAGCAGGCTGTCGCTCCCAGCTTGATGTTGAGTTCCAACTCTTTCCACTTCCAATTGTTCGGAAACTTCTTGCAACCCTCCCTGCATAAATGACAAAGAATCTATTATTTTATTAAATTTTACTTCTACGTATGTATGGCCAACAATTGCTTCAACCCATTAGTGGCCACTGGGTTGGAGTAATTTTTAAGTGTCTTGACCAAGGACACCTACATCTATAATAAAAGCAGCAACGAGCGTTGAAGCCATTACCTTTGGGTTACAGGAAGATCCTAACCACTGTACTGTTAGGTAAAAAATTAAAAGCAACCTTTAAAATAGAAAACTAATCTGATGTTTACACAAAGTGAGGGGCCCAAGTGTTGGGGTTGCAATTACAACTTTTGTATTATATATATACATAAAAAAAGGTTATCCCATGTAATTATTTGTGATACTAAATAAGTATTGATTCTCAAAATGTACATATATATATTACTTATCTTAATAAAAATATTGTACATGGTGTATTAAAAGTAAACTGAACTGACATGCACTCTACAATATTAAATGAAACATGTAAAATTTACCTTTAAATTTTTGCAACTTTTCATGATGTATTTTATATCATAAATCGTTGGGAAAAACATTTGTAGTAATTCAAAAAATAAAGATTCATCCATTGGCAGATTATTGTTTGTTAATATCTTTAACAAGTATCCAAAGTCGTAACCACTAAAAAACAATTAAATATATATATTATATATATATACCAAAATAATTTCTATAACTTATAATAGATAGTAATTAGGGTATTAAATGTAGTAGCTTTATTATTTATCAATGTCAACACTTTTAATATTTTTATCAAGGCATTTTGTGAGTAATTATTTAATAATGCCAAATAGCAGTGTCTGTTTGCAGTTAAAAAAGTTTAAAAAACTGGAATAATTAACAGAAAACAAAAGAATATATACATATATATATATATATATATAGAAATGTTTTAAAGGTTAAAGGTGAAGGTATGAGAAGAAGCTGACTGACCAAATACACATTATTACAGAACAGTGCAAACTTTTTTTGCATACAAAACTATTATAAAAACTAAATACGAGTTTATAAAACAATAACATTTATAACTCAATACCTGTGGAAAGAAACCCATTTAACATTTTCCATTAATACAACACCAGATGACATCAACAACTCAGCAAAATACAAAGGTTCAATTCCATCCGTTTCATGTTGTTTAAACTGAATTCCAGAATTGTTGAGCAAATCAATTGAGTCTTGAGCGTACATATCTTCACTATGGGAAGTAAGAAACAGGATAAGTGGAAAAAATATATTTCACTGCATACATAACATACCCATGTTAGGCACCTAAAGTTAACCAAATATCACAATAAACTTTTAAAAACTATGGAAGTAGGGTAGGGAAAGATGGCTTCTATTTTCTTGCCCCACTTGGTAGAAAACAAAGAACATTTATAAATTTATAAAACTGTATCCCCACAAGTTCACAACTTTCATGCATGTTGTTAAATATTTAAAATTTTAAGATTTGGAAATTATGTGCGAAAGGTGTCCCGTCTTCTCCCACCCTACTATTTTACTTACGTCAAGTTAAACTTAAAGTTGAACTGCCAAGTAGATACATCTGGTGGTGTTTCACCATTTTCATCCATAAATGTTAAACCAAGTTGAATAATTTTTAACATATCTACATTACAGCGCAGAAGCTGATATTGATAATCGGAGTTGGTTCGAAATTCTCCAATAGGGCGTGCCACCACCCCGGGGAATTCTGTGTCCTAAAAAAATTAGGGTAAGTGAAATATATCAGTAAACTAAAACCATACTGATATTTTACAAATTTAGTAAACTTAAGTCTGACCTAAGAATCTGTTAAAATAAAATAACCATGTTACCACTTAATAATTTATTGTTGAAGTTGTAACAATATTAAAATAATTTTTACCATTTTTCTATTAAACAAACATATTTTTTATTGTAGTCAGTTTAAAAACGAAATTCAAGCCTATACACAGAAATTTCATTTTTCTGGCAATTTTATAAATCGTAGAAGTGTCTATTTTGACCAAGAATGTTGCTGCTGCAACCCCACATTACTGTGTGGCTTTCAACACATAGAAAGCTAATATATCGATCAATATTCAAGAAATATTAGGATAACCAATTCTAAACAATGGCGAACTACAGAAATTGGTGTCAGTGAAACATCCCCCCACCTTATTTGCTAACCACTAACCCCTAACTACTAACCCCTATAACCACTAATCCCCTAACTGCTAAAGTATACCAACCTCGAACACTTTCCAACAGCCTATTCTGCTATTTATCAGAGGATTTTTCACTAGTGTCCAGAAATTTTAGCTGGTAAGGCTATTACAGAAGCTTATTTTGGTATTTCACAATAATTATAAGTATTAATGGGTCTAAAGTTTTGATTGTTATTCATAAACATACATCGTAAAACTCACCATCGCAACATAGTTGTATTGCTTCACAGTCTTCCTGATCGCTTTAAAAACGCTTTCCACATTGTTTGCCCACACTTCTACAATCGGGTCTTCAGTTTGTCCAGGCATAACACATAACCAAGCAACAACAGCTTGGTCGATTACGCTGTAAAAACCAATACAATCTCGCCGAGAATATACTCAAGCACCAAGCAGTCATTTTGACAAAAATATAACTTTTACGAAAAAAGTGTTGCCAAATTAAATTACAATAAAAGCGCAGAGTAAAAAAGAACAAGGAAGTACTTTGTTTTATCTACTACGAACTAAATTTTGCACTACTGACATAAAAGACTCCAATGTACAAAATACGCGTTACTATCTGGATTTGCACCGTGGGTGTTTGAATCGACTGACAGTTTTCGTTACATATTGTGAGAAATTAGACTGCCTCCAGTGAGGATTGAACTCACGACCCCTGGTTTACGAGACCAGTGCTCTACCACTGAGCTATAGAGGCTGGTGGGTGATGCTGCCTTCAGTGAGGATTGAACTCACGACCCCTGGTTTACGAGACCAGTGCTCTACCACTGAGCTATGGAGGCTGGTGGGTGCAGCAACGCATGGTTAACGACCAAATGAATGAACCAATGAATAAATGAATGTAACTTACTTTATCCTCGCGTACCTGGAAAACGACAGTTCTTATATAACACGGGTGTTCATACACCTCGTGCCAGCTAACGAGTTACATGTATGTTACTTTGTGGGTGATTAACTTTTATTTCCCTGTTTCATCAAAAGCGTCAAGCTCAACATGTCTCATATGCCTTTATAGCTCAGTGGTAGAGCACTGGTCTCGTAAACCAGGGGTCGTGAGTTCAATCCTCACTGAAGGCAGCATCAACCACCAGGCTCTATAGCTCAGTGGTAGAGCACTGGTCTCGTAAACCAGGGGTCGTGAGTTCAATCCTCACTGGAGGCAGGTTTTACTAAATCAAAAAAATATTCGCAACATTTTAACACCCTTAAGGCAACCGACAAAATGATATGTTGTATTGAATAACTAACACTGTATACTGCGACACAACGTTTAAAAAGCGCATGTTTTAAATTTAACTCTAATCTTGATCTAGATTTCTATATGACATAAAAAATAGAATGCTGTAAAATACTTCCAAATTAACTGAATATAAAAGTAAAATGTATCTGTAAATGGCAAAAATTAGACCGTCTTTGAACGTAGTTTATCAAGTTTCTGTAATGTAACACAGCCATGATGAGATATAGGTGTGGGCATGTTACATTCCAATCGAAGCTTGTGTGTCTCAGGGTCTAAGTAGCTCACACTAACAAGCGCCTTCCCGCTTTCGTCCCGACCCCCAACGATAAAGATCTACAAAATGTATAAAAATTAGAAATCATATGTTTCTATTCTATATAAGCGAATGAGTAAAAGAATGAACCAATAACTTATTTCCCCCTTGCATGGCAGGGCAACGACAGTCTTTATAACACGGATGTTTTGTTTCGTACACCTCGTACCAGCTAACGAGTTACCATGTATGTAACTTATTTATCCTCGCGTGGCAACCACCTTTGTTATAACACGGGTGTTCTATTTCACACACCACTAGCCACTATGTCAAGGCGCCAGACACTTATTAGTTAAACTTACTTTATCATTGCACAACGTCACACCACAGCTTGCCCGTGCGCATGATAGGTCTTCTCCAATCTTGGACCAGATTTCTTCTCTTGTGTCAAAGCATAAGATATACCTCAGCGTTCCACCTACCACGTATATCTTCCCTCGTAATGCAATTGAGCTCAAGCATTTTGCAGCATCGGGCATTGGGGTACTAAGTCTCCAATCATCGGTGTTCGGATCATACACCTAAAAAGTTTGCTGTTTTATAACAGTTTCCGTTGCAAATCAACAATATTTTTTCAAGTTCACAAACAAATCATAACATAGAGTAACTTTCACTTTTTGAGTAATAGTTTAACTCTGGCATAAATCTCCGCCATGCCTTTATACCGTACGATTTCACCCATACACATTAAATCACACTTTAAAGTGAATGAAAAGGTGTCTCACCTCCCCCCACCCTATACTATATTATGTATTGTATTCATGTAGCATACCTGCACTTTTTCAGTTGATATCCGAACACTTGGTCCACCACCCACGACGTAAATGCGATCCTCGCTTTCACAAACTGCTGCTGAACTCACCGCCTCTCGCATATTTCGTCGCTCAATCCATAGGTTTTCCCTATAGAAAGTAACTCTGTCAATTTTGAATGAATGTAACTTGTTTTACCTTCGCGTGACGGGACAAGACAGTCGTTATAACACAGGTGTTCTGTTCATACAGCTCGTGCCAGCTTACGAGGTACCATATATACACTTACAACGTAAATATTTTTTTTTTTGGGGGGGGAGGGGGTTATTTAGATTTATTCATCTGTATTGTATATGTCTGACAATTTACACAAACCATAAGAGACCAATCGGTTAGAGCAATTGACGTTTAATGTATTGCCCAAGAAACACACGCCTACAATGGTAACAGCGACGACCCCTTGAACTCTAGGTTAAACCAACCACGATAACCACTTAGCTGTTCCACAGCGCCGTTTTTTAATTAAAATTCAATAACCTTTCGACCTCGCACAAGCTGTCTATAGTGGCCATTCGAACATTACCTCTCGTCGTATTTCTCAAGGTTGTCAACCCTCAGTAAGCCATCATATCCACCGACAACATAGATATCACCCATACAGACAACCATACGGTGGCGCCATCGCCCAGTATTGAGTGAAGCCATTTGAACCCACCTTCGAAGCGACATAATGTACATCCACGTTTCCTATATAAAATTTGTGTTTTAATTCAGTTCATTGGTCAAATTTAGGTGTTTAAATGTATACGTTCGAAGCTAGACGCTGCTACCATTGTGGGCGCATGTGTCCTTTGGGCCAGACACCTAACGGCAACTATACAGAACAGAATGCATAGTTCCATTTAAAAAAAACAAAAGTCAAAAATGCAGACGTTACTTTGTAATACAAATGTCACCTTTTTTGTTTCCTTTCCGCCAGATATGACCAAGTTATTTCTCCACGCCGTGCAAGCAAACTCCGCCCATTTAGCTTTTTCGCCACCTTCTAACCCAACGTCTAAAACCACACCATCACCGGCTTGCACCATATACTTAGTGTTAGGCAGCTGGCACAAACTTGCCCGGGTTTTATGTTGGAAATCGAGAACGCAAACTTCGTCGATGAAGCTGTCACGGTTGTTGCATCCACCAACGGTTACAAAAACCTGAAAGTTTTTAGATGTTTCATTTTTTTAGATGTTTCATGTTCAATCCAGTGGTCACTAGTGGATTGTTCAAATTATGAACTATACACAAAAAAAGTTAAAAAAACAACATACAAAGTAACATACATCCCTAATTGGTACCTCGGAAGCTGACACGAGGTGTATGTAACAAAACACCCGTGCTGTTATAACGACCGTCGTTATATTCAAGTTACATACAACACTCTCCCCCTTTACAAACATTCAATACATACCTGGTGCAACGTAGTGTTGTGCCTTGGTATTACTTTTCTATCAGTTACACCACCAATAGTGTGGTATCTGCGTGCTTCCATCATCATATCATAGACTTCCTCATTGCAACGAATCAACTCGTTTGTTTCAACATGACGTACGAAGTAGTTCTGATTAATCAGGGGTAGTTTTACCTGAAAATTTCCAAGCGTTTTTAACTGAAAACAAAACTTTGACATTTTTTACATTTTTCTATAATCTTACATTTTTGCATCATGTGGTAGGGTGGGGGAAGATGGGACACCTTATCATTCTACTTTCTCGTCCCATTTGGTAGTAAACAAAGAAAATTCATAAAATTATAGACTGTAACCTCACGACTTTCATAGACCGATGTTAATTGTTAAAAACATGATCAGGATATTTAGATACCATGTGCTAAAGGTGTCACATATTCCCCAACCCTACTATATACGAAAATATTCCAGCCTACGTGGCGCAGAAGGTTTGGCAATTCCGACTTTCTTTTCCCTGTGTCATGTTGACACCAAAACATTACAGCTTCGAACACGTCTTCTTCATTTGCAACATTGAGATCGTCTCTACTTAGTATGACTTCGAACAGTTGGGAAGACATGCACAAGTAATCTGAGCTCTGTAAGAATAAAAACTAATCAGATATACATTACCACATACAAGTTAACAGACTTGAGAGTTTACGGTTTTTATTGAAAATGCACTTCTAAAACGAAGTTGAATATAACTTGCTTTAGTATGGGTTTAGCGAAGCATTAGCAAAGCAGTCATTATAACACGGGTGTTCTGTTTCATACACCACATGTCTGCTTACGAGTTACCGATTAGGTATGTATGTTACTTTGTATGTAACTAATTTATCCTCGAGTGGTAGGGAAACGATAGTCGTTATAACACGGGTGTTTTTCTTTCATACACCTCGTGCCCAAATACGAGTTGCCATTTATGTAGCTTGATTGATTGTTTTTGTTACCACATTTATGCTAGAACAACTTACACTGCGCAGATTGCTAAAATGTGTGACGCATTCCAGAGTAGCGAGCTGCTGTAACTCAGTGAGACTATGTCTCTGTGCAAGTTCCATGATGCCTGGTGCGTTTTCTATGGAAAGTTGTGATGCGAAGTAGTTTGCACAAGCTTCCATAACTCGGGTGAACTGTAGAAAAGATATTATATGTTTTAGGACTATACGTTATCTTATAATTCTTTACGCATATATCCTACTTCTGTTTCCATTAGAAGTTAAACTTTGAAATAATTAAACATAAAGAGCTCGTTGTTTAGGTGTAGCGACCACAATTTTTCTCCATCCCCTACCAGTCTACCGTAATCGATAAGTCAAATTAAGTTAATATTATAAATATAATAACACATGTTTAATTAGGGAAGATTAAACAGTTTAACTCTTGTTTTTGTTGTATTAGTAATAACAACAAAGCTAATGTCTATAAAACAAGTTTGCAAGAAACCATAACATGTTATATTTGCAAATATTACACAGTTCGGGCTATACACATCATGTATACCTATAAGTTTGTGGACGCAATCCCGTAAAGAAAGAATTATATATTCTATATATGGGTGAAATCCTACGGCGGTTTATGTCAGAGGAACAAACTTTCGTTTTCTTTAATTTTCCAAGAGATAAATAAAAAATAGTGGTATGTCATAAATGGAACTAAAAAATAAAGCAGAGTATTGCACTTTACCTGTAAAAGACTTGCAGCCTCTAATACAGTCTGAGCGTTTTCGGTGTTTATTTCAAGGTACGAGGTGTAAGCGTATCTGATCAATACTTTCATAACATCAATGGTGACCCCTTTGATTTCAACACTGGATTGGTCTCTTTCTCGATAACTTGCGCAGAACATCGCCCTGTGTAGTTTAAGAGTTGTTGAAAGTTTAATAACGTAAACCATAGTCAACAATGCAAAAAAAGTAAAATATAATCACCCACAAAGTTACGTTCGCTGTAACACGTATAAGCAGGCACGAAGTGTATAAAACAGAACACCCGTGTTATAACGATTGTCGTTGTCCTTCCATGCAAGGATAAATAAGTTACATACATGGTTACTTATATTTCGTACCTGAAGTATTGGCTACTAGCTGCTAAAATAATACGATGACAACGAAAGCTGTGTCCTTCTACTTCTATTATGACGTCAGTAAACCGCGAATCCTGTGCCATCTCTCGAATGGAGTCCTGTGTAACATTAATGTATGAAAATATGGATCAAATATGTATACCTTATATCCAAATATGTATACCCACGTATATGTGATAAAGCGGGTATGGGCTAAGCGGTTTTACATTAAGTATATTTGGGAAAGCAAGAATAAACGGAATTTAAAAACACATCTAATTTGATATGTGCCTTTTAGCTTAACGAAAGATTGACCGTTTACGAGTTACCACGTATATGTAGGTATTTATCCTTGCTATGTAGGGACAACCACAGTCGTTTTAATACGGATGTTCTGTTTCATACACCTCGTACCCGCGACACAAATGTCATTTTGTAGATGATGTATTTATTATTGCATGGCTGACGATTTAGACTACTCATGCAGAACCAATGAGTATGACAATTGCCGCATCTTGCACAATCACACATACGCCCACAGTAGTATCAGCATCGAGCCTCGAACCCGTATCCTCTGGGATTGAGTCATCCACTAAAACAACTTTACACGACGACGAACCCATTAAACTATGGTTAATTTTGTGTGGGTTTATTTTCTTTAACTGTAATCTGAACGTATCTGTCCAAATTATCCACCATACATACAAAACTTAAAAAATCACCCTCAAAGTAATGTATAGTGGGGTGGGGAAGATGGGACACCTATTCATTCTATTTCCTCTTCCAATTTGGTAGTAAGCAAAAAAATTCAAAGAATTATGAAACTGTATGTTCACAACTCCCATGCACCGTTGTTAACTGTTTAAAACACGATCAGGATATTTGGATATTATTTGCTAAAAGTGTCCCATCTTTCCCCACCCTACTATACATTGTAACTCGTAAGCTGGTACGAGGTGTATGAAACAAAATACCCGTGTTATAACAACTGCCGTTTTCCGGCCACGCGAGGATAAAGCAAGTATCATTCATTCCCACATTACCTGTATAACAGTAGGATAGCATGGGTCAAAATATTTGTAAAGTGAACTCTCCCCGTTACTTCCCTCTGTATTGTTATTGTGAGGAACATCCGGAGGTTGAAGAACTGGACCAGCAGTTTCACAACCTAACAATAAACAATGTTAACACGTCCCCCGCTGAAAGTTTATTTATAGAAAAAAATACAACGAAGCATTTCTTAAAATTAAGAAAATACGAAAGATCGTTAAAGCTTTTTAAATATTTGATAAACAACAAATATAATCAAGTGACATTGGCTACGTTAAACACGATTTCTATACAGCCTTAATATAGATTCATTCTTTTACATGCAATACTTTTTCATGGTTATAAAACGAATAAAGCTCATCACTATGCTATACAGTAGGGTAGGGGGAGATGGGACACTAGAATGAAGAGGTGTCCAATCTTCCTCCAAACCTACTATAAATAGAAAGAACGATTAACATGATTACATACCTTTGTTGTCTTTTGTGTTCGAACCGTTTTCTTGCTTCGTTGTTTCTTTACTATCATCAGAATCGCAACAACATTTTAATTTGCACTGACTTTTCTTTGCGAGGAGAGGCCGCTGAAAGAGATCTTTCATTTCGACAAACACGCAGGGTGCTTCCGGGCTACTGTGCTCGCGCGAAATATTCTCTGGTTCTTGGTCGCTTATTTTAGGACAGTGTTCTTTTGTTTCACGTGTTATGTTGGAATATATGAGATTATCAACTTTCTCACAAGAAGAAGAACTGACTGCAGAATTTTGGGAACTTGAGCTAAACGATTCGTCCGAATACAACTTGGTTTGCAACTCGTCTTTCTGCGTGCTGGCTAGTTGCAGGGACGGTAACGCAGTTGCTAAAGACGCTGCAGCAGCATCTGTGGAATCAGGGCTTTCATTCCATTCCAGTGGGGAGTGTTCGTTCGAACTCGGGCTCTCAGGGTTATTAATATCCACAGGCAAACTTGTGGGTTTCTTTTTCCGCGTAAGTTTTTTTAAGACTGTATATTTCTTTCGAACTACTTCTTCTTTAGACAGTTTTCGTCTAAGGTTGCTGTGGTTGAATTCTTCGTTCGGTGAGTTTGGTTCGCTCATAGAACCGTGGTTCGAATACGCCGCCATTTTAATACACACAACGCAGCATTAACAGTTTCTAAACTCACATAATTCGAAGCACTGCTTTCAAAATACAGTTTTGAATATAGTAGGATGGGGGGAGATGGGACACCTTTAGCACATAATATTTAAATAACCTTATCGTGTTTTAAACAATTAACAACGGTCTATGAGAGTTGTGAAGATACGACTTCGTAATTCTTTGAATGTTCTTTGTTTACTACAAATGGGACGAGAAAGTAGAATGAAAACATGTCCTATCTTCCCCTATCCACTATACAATCTACAACTCATGTATAACTACCCTAACTTAAATACCAAGTAAACTAACAAGGAAATACCCGCTCTGTTCGCTGCATTCACACCACAAGTCACTGACTCACTGCTGGTTTGCAATTCCCCTGCACTGTACACTGGCAAAGCCGGATATCGGCATTTCCTATACGTAACACAACACTAGCTGTCTACAGTACTATACTTATTTTTATATAAAACTGCACTGTATTGCTTGTCGGATGTTTTCAATGCAACTGTGTACGATTGCAATATGTAGCCCTGTAAACGACTTATACATATGTCTACCATTATACAAACTATCCATACAACTACTGATGCCTGGCCGTATCATTAGTGACTAACTAACATTCCTAATTGATTTATTAACCTAGTTTAGGTGAACATATCATTTTCCGTAGCATGTTATGTATATTGCTCACGCTACATGAAATGTATGAATGAATGTAACTTGCTTTATCCTCGCGTGGTTGCAAAACGACGGTTGTTATATCACATTAAATGTAATGTTCATATTTAATTGAGGAAACACAAAAAAAAACATAAATACCTGTATTATGTCTTTAAACACACGGAATTTTTCATAAACAATCAACTCTGCGCCACTCGCAGTTTTTCCCATTATGTTGAGTAGTATGAACTTGGCGTATAAATAAACTCTAAACTTGCATATCGCGTTAATATATAGAAACAGAGGTATCACATTCCATTATAAGCGGGGCCACCGCCACCCTCTGGACAAACCCAGTTAATATTTTGGCTCGGGTCCTTAATGTCGCATGTTTTACAGTGGACACAGTTTTGTGCATTTATTTGCAACCGCATTTCGCCGTCTTGACCGCCTTCCAATGGTACGTACTCGTATACACCTGTGGCGGGAAAAGGAATTATTCCTGGAATACGTAATATAGCAGTGTGGGGTAAGATGGGATACTGTTGGCAGCTAAACTCAACTTTCTGATCGTGTTTTGAAAAAGAAAACAACGCTCTTTTAGAACCATGAGGATACCGTTATAGAAATCCGTAATTATTTTTTTGTTTACTAACAAATAGGACAATAAAAGCGAATGTAAACACGGTCCATCTTACCCCAACATACTATAATATATTCCTACATTGGCCCAAAAAAGAATACACGTGAGCAAGTGGTGTATGAAACCAAACACTCGCGTTATGACGAATATCATTGCTTCACCACGCGAGAATATAAAACAAGTTACATCTATCGCCTACAGACACAAAAACAATAATTAAACCTACTAACCTGCGGGGCAGAAGCGTTGTTCAGGTCCATCAAACACAGCAAGATTCCTCATGACTGGAATGTCATCGTTTTTAAGCGTGAGATGAGCTGGCTGGTCATGTTCATGGTTTGTACCACTGAGTGCAATTGATGAAAGAAGATCAAACGATATTTTGTTGTCAGGTTTCGGGTATTCTATCTGTTTGCATTCACTTGCTGGTAATAGGTGCTTGTAGTCCGGTCCTGTGTTTAAATGGTTGTTTTGAAAGATATATATATTACAGTAGAATGCATATTATGATTGATATTGAGTTATAACATGGGTGTCTTATTAAACACCAGACCAGACACACATGGCATGGTGTGTTCATACTTCATACACCTCATACTCACTGTCAAGTTATAACATGGGTGTCTTCTTATACACCAGACACACATTATGTATTCATACACCTCATGCTCACTGTCGAGTTATAACATAGGTGTCCTTTTATACACCAGACACACATTATGTATTCATACACCTCATGCTCACTTTCGAGCTATAACATGGGTCTCTTCATATACACCAGATACACATGGTGTATTCCTACATCTCATGTCTACTAAGTTAGGCATATTTATATATATTTTTTTATATAAGTTATAAAATAGGTTCATTTTATACATACTTTAACTCACTGTACTAAAGCATACGTAGTAGGCACATGGTAACTTTTCCTACCTTTAGTTTTAAAGGTCCATGGTTCCTTTCCCCTCCCAAGTACATAGAACAAACCAGTATACAATAACCCCCCATACCATCCAAGAAAAGTATCAAACGATAAACGAACGTTACGAACACTCTTTAATTCTTTCCACAGCCAAGATTTTTTGAGCATCTCTTCGTACTCAGGAACATAAAGGCCTGAGATTGTGTCTTGCTTGGTGAATGAATAAAAGAAACGTATATATTGTAGAATTGGTGACAATGGCAGTCTTTATAACAGGGGGTCAAATTAAATACAATTCGTGGCTACATACAAGTTACCAGGAATGTAAGTTAAAGCGTCATTCCATAAAATCCTTATGGCCACTGGCACACCCCCAACAAAAGCACATTTATTATCAGGAAGTATTCTGTAGTAATTCATAAGCTGGCATGAGGTGTATGAAACAGAACATCCTTGGTATAATGACTGTCGTTGCCGCCATGCGATGTTTTCATTTAATACAAAAGCCATTACAGACAAACACATCAAACACACATCAGACCATGATTAAACTTATAAAACCAACGCCGAATCCAAACCTTGTGTTTCGTTTGTTCGTTCATCATCAGTGAGAGCATTAAACACAGCTTCCCCTGCAACAATACCACTCTTCATAGCTGTATGCGTTCCTTTTATCTTTGGCCCATTCATAAAACCAGGACTGCAACCTGATTTAAAGGGAAATTGGTAAAAAATAATGAAAAATTTTACAGTAAATACATATTCACAGAAATAACAGCTAGAACCGAAACCACCAATACCCAGGCATAGGTGCAACATTATAGGTGCCTAGGGTGACATATACGATGTCCCCCCTTTTATTACAGGGGTGAGTTTGGCATTGTATGTTTTAGCACCACAGTCAGCCTAAAACAAGTTTTACTTTGCTGTCACGTATCTAAACAAACAGAGCTAAAGTAGACTAATGATATGTAGAATGGCATTTTGGCAATATCCCGCCAGGTTTGGTGCAAACTATAAAAACATTACATTTATGCACCCAACGCTAACTAGATGTTACAAAATATCTCACCTATTAGGCAACCACCAGGAAAAGCAAGTTTCGGAATATTCTGAAGCCCTCCTTCATTTAATGCACGTGCCCCATAAGCTATCCTTGTACCCCCTTCAAATACCCCCCGTACTGATGGATGATGCTTGAAGCGCTGAAATTCTCGGAATGGGTTCAGATACGGGTTTGAATAGTCAAGGGCAGTCTAAAAATAAAAAAATAAAAAATTATCATTTTTGGTTTTTTTATACATTTTTTTTATGAGTGAAATCAAACAGATACTGATCTGGTGCTCATAGAGATGAACAATTCTTGTGTGAAGAAATAAATTAAGGATCTGGTGTGTCAAAATATAACAGACTAAAATCAATTTATTCTGACGCAGAGACTGACAATTCCATTAAGGCGAAATATACCTCCAACAATTGGTTGGACTTGGTTTTTGTCTCATTCATTTCAGGTACTAATGAAAATTCTTAAAAAGAAACACAACACAACACAACCCTACTAAACTTACCACAAACCCAACAGCCACAAGAGGTTCCCCTTCATCCAGATGATAAAGGAAAGACCCACCGTATGTGTTACGGTCCAATGGCCATCCTATGGTGTGGTCTACTGTACCTGGTTTCCATTTTGACTTATCTACTGACCATACCTCCTGGAGAAAGAACAATATTAAGAAATATAATAGAAATTAAAGTAGCTTGTATAAATGAATGAATGAATGAATGAATGTTACTTATTTATCCTCAAGTGATAGAAAAACATCAGTCGTTATAACACGAGTGTTCTGTTTTATACACATTGTGCCTGTTTATGAGTTACTGCGTATGTAACTTTGGTAATAGTTATTTTGTAGCAGCATTAGTTTTATTGTAATGGATTAATACATTCACATTGTAAAGAATTTTTAAATTGATTTGGCCCATCAGATTTAGAATCTTTAAAAGCGCAGATTTCTATGAAATAAAACAATTTATTTGAAGAAAACTAATCCGAACCTTTATTCCAATTCCATATGCTTGAGGGTCACAATTTTCCCTTAGATTAAAGTCTTGGTTCAGGTACAACTGCTTGGCTAGAGCACCGTGGCAACCCTCGGAAAATATTGTGACCTTGGCATGGAATTCCATTCCCCTCTCAAAGTTGTCCTGCAGAAATATAAACAGTTATAAAACCTATGTAAAAATAATGATACTAACTTTTTTCACTGGTAGTTTAACAATGGGTCATTTTGTATGCAGTGGGGGGGGGGGGCTTTGGGGTTGAGACCACCCTTTCAAAACAAAAATAAAAAAGCTAGCCTGGCTTTTATTATACATTTGTTTGGACTTGACTTTTGTCTGTTATGTTTACAGAGCACCAGATTCAAACATCACCAACACATGTTTATTTATTGTAGTGACATATTCTTACTTTTAGTGATTAACTATATCACATTTCATCATTTAGTTAAACCTCTAATTGACTGATTGCACATTTAAGATTCAATTATGTTTTGTGTTTTTTTTAAATATTTATTTAGTTATTAACATATTCTTACCTTTGGTGATCCATCTTTATGAATCCCAACATCATTGGTAGCAATTCCTTTCACACTCCCATCATCATGGTACAAGATCTCAGTGCATGCAAAGCCAGGATATATCTAAAGATATATGGACCTTGTTTATTTTATCATTGACTTAAACTTATATTACAAGATCTGTTTCAAGACATTGTAAAGAACAAATCTTTTATAACTATAAGTTAGTTCCTATAAAATGGTAATTCCCATAATATATATATATATATATAAAGTTTTTATTATTGCTTGAACTTAAAAATACACAATAAAAACAAGTTTTTTAAAAATTCACCATTGGTCTAATAAAATTGCCAAACTTTTATATATATACAAATATATTTTTTCATATTTAGACACAAACTATACATTATTTCAGTAAAACGGCAGCGTAGAAAACAAAAGATATGTATACAAAGTTCTTAATCTTTAAAAATACACAATAAAAACCCAAAAGTTTTTAATGACCACTATTGGTTTAATGTTATCAGTTGCCAAGGTTTTTCAGATTAATAAGTTACCTCTACTTCTAATTCCTCAGCCTGTTCACCAAGCCATTTCACAACATTCCCCAACCTTACAACATAGTTGCCATCATTGTGCATTGGGAACCCTGGAAAAATAAATGTGATTTTAACATTGGAAGTTGGAATTTGTATGTATAATCACTCCCACTGTTAGTACCACACCAAATAACTGAAAGCAGTTTGTGTATAGTTCCAAATACACATTGCACAAAACACTGTATTTGGACAAACACTTGGTAATCTATCTGCTTGAACTAAACACTTGTACAAATTTTGACTTTACAAGAAAAAGCTTATTTTTAAGTTAAACACTGACCTATTCATGTATAGATTCACATTTTAATTCAAAAAATGTACCTTTTAATATTGGAATTGGAATTCTCCAGTTCTTTGTCAGAATTGCAAATCTATCATGTTTAACAGGTGTATGTAGAGGTGCCCCTCTTTCTTTCCAGTCAGGGAATAATTCCTTCAGAGCACGAGGTTCTAAGCAAGCTCCGGACAGAGTGTGCATTCCTATTGATATATTTTCATGACCATAGGTTGATGCCTTGGAATAGGTTGATGCTCTATGCGAATAGTCACAGTACACATTGTAACAAGCAAATTGGTGATAGTGCATTAATTAACAGGTAATATAATGGCATATGGTCTAAAGTCTAAGACAATCCTGATCTTCCAAATTTTTACATTTTTTTACTAGTTTATATTATGATTGTAAATTCATTATCAGTGCACGATTTACATGTTACATTAATTGCAAAAAAACATTCGAAACGCCAAACCTATTTCCTGTGCTTTTTCGAACAAGCAGACTCTTATATCTTTCCCCTTTTCTTTGGCAAGTTGTTTTATTTTAATCGCACATGACAATCCAGCAGGTCCACCACCCACAATAATTACATCGGCCTCATCGGAAAATCTCTCCATTTCCGTGTCTACAAAAACAAGCTATGTAGAATCAAAACTTTCTATTTTTTTCAATTTTTGCTATTTTCCTCAGAAATTAAGATTAGGTAGTTTTATCTAAAAAGATCTATAAATTTTAGGTCATTTTATCGATTAAAAGATTTAAATTTTTATGTCTTATAGTTAAATCTCATACAAACAGGAGTTGTTTTTACAGTTAAAGCAAAACATACCCAAAAAACATAAAATTGTTCACGGTTCAATATATAGGCCATACCTTTCCATCTGTCGTCATTTTCTCGCGGTATCACGCTATAATGGGTCGTAATCTTTGGCTGTGTAGAGCTAGAATATTTGTACACCGATTGCTGTGCGATCCTCTGGCATACCAGCAAACTTTTTGCACAGCGATATGCGTGCATTACCTTCATTGTAAAACTGAAACCAATCCCAAATTATTGACAACAGAATTGAGTTATTACGAAAGTAACCTCTGCAAAGGTCAAACGTTTAATTCAAAACTAATTCAACAAAAGTATGTTCAAGCCTTCACCGTATGAATGACATCAGTAAATAAGAATTACCGCAAATTATACAAGTACGAACTTTCAAACTTTAGGGGGCAAAGTCCATACTGTATTACTACACTCGTTATCACTTACAAAATAGAAACGGGTTATCCCCATTTTTCCACATTATCTTAGTTAAAAAGTACACGGTCCCAACAATGGCACGAAAATGGTGGTTGTATTGTATTGAGAATAGGGATTATACATCTTATTTACGATAACAGGGCACATACTAAAAGGGTGGGAGTTTTCGCATTAACGTTATTACGCACATCTCGCATTTACGTATTTCAGTCTTGGTACAATTCAATGACTTATAGTAGTGGGGGAAAACGAGACACATTTCATTCTATTTTCCCGTCTCATTCGGCCGTTAACAAAGAACATACACAGAATTACAAAACCGTATTCTCACGACCCCCATAACCCGTTGTTAATTGTTTAAAGCACGATTAGGGTATTTGGATATTATGTGCTAAAGGTGTCCCGTCTCTCCCACTCTACATGAACGTAGATACAGCTGGAAAAGCTTTGGAGTCTTGATTATATCGATCGCGGTGAACAGGTAGTGGTGTCGCAATGCGAATTCCTAAAGCAGTTAACAGTTTTGCGATAGATATAACTTGGCTCCAATAAAGTAGGTAGTCTATATAGATAAAAAGTAGATGCTGTAAGCCGGTATAATTTATACTTATAGCATAAAATGTAATAAAATAAGAGCCGCTTCCGACAGAGACTAATAAATATGCCCGGGCATAATGCAATTTCCCGTCGTCCTCACTGAAACGCCATTCTTTTCAGCAGAAAGAATTTCTGCATTTTGTCAAACACTTTTACCGACCGCTGCTTATATATGAGGAAGATATTTTAGAGCAAAATCGAGCATGTCTAGAAGACCCAGCATTACTAATGGAAAGCATAAGAATTGGTCAGGGACAAAGAAAAGCGTGGCTGCTGCTGTCTACGATGATGGATACGTATCTTACTTTTGGCAACCACATACTTTGCTGGTGCTTCTCATTGGACTGGCCATGTTAGCCTACGCTGCGTTTTTCGCAAATCAGAATAACGGGCGAGAGTATAACACTAAACGTGGTATTATTGGAATCATTATCGCGTTTATAACGTTTGGTATTACGCAAGCGAAAGATGGTCCATTTATCAGACCCCACCCAGCGTTTTGGAGGCTTGTGCTATGTATGAGTGTGGTGTATGAACTAAGTCTTGTGTTCCTGTTATTACAAACTGTATCTGACGCAAGGTTTATGCTTACATACATTGACCCGACACTTAATGCACAGCTGGACTTCAAAGCTTACGGTGGTGAATGCACAATATGGGATCCTAGCCACCCTAACGGAACTTTTCACAACGTTGTAGATAAAATGGACTTGTTTGTTCCTGCACACCTCATCGGATGGTTTTTCAGAACTTTAGCAATTCGTGACGTTTGGCTGACCAACATCTTAAGCTTTACTTTTGAACTGTTAGAATATACATTCGAACACCAACTGCCTAACTTTTCTGAGTGCTGGTGGGACCATTGGGTTATGGACTTTATAGTTTGCAATGGCTTGGGCATATACTTAGGCTTGCAGTGCCTGAACTATTTATCTTTGAAAGAATATCGCTGGTATGGTCTATGGAACATACCCACATACACAGGGAAAGTGCGCAGGGTGATCAACCAATTCGGGCCATATAACTGGCTTGACTTTAAATGGAGACCAACAGAGAGTATTTTTCGTTGGATGATTGTATCTCACGTCGGGTTCTCTTTCCTCATGTTTGATTTGAATACATTCTATTTGAAATTCGTACTATGGATACCATCGGACCACCCGCTGATTTCGGTCAGGATTCTATTTATGATTCTGTGCGCTGCGGTAACGGCAAGGGAGGAATATGATTACGCCAGCGGGATGTCGAATATGATTGGTCAGCAAAGTTGGATGGTGAGCTCAATTCTCATGACAGAGTTGGCAATTGTGGTCAAATTTGGAGGAGAATTGCTTTCAATGCCGATACCAACTTATATTAGTTGGTTTTGGTGGGCCGCGTTTGTCGTTTACGTTACTTTTACTATTTGCCAATTCAGAATGAAATTCTCAATAGACAAATATTGGGCAAATTTATTAACTTTCTGGAATGTAAATTGCAACAAAATAACAAAAAATGAATAGCCTATAATATACTCTGAACATGAATGATTGGATAAAGGATGTAACACTCATTTCCTTATCGTAAACGTTGGCCTATATAAAGTATAACGGTGTATACGCAAGCTTATGCTTATATATAATAATCGCATATACACGCCTTTGTTTTAAAACTACTATTTAGTTGCAATATATTTTTATTATTCCAATATATTTTCTCCACGCTATATCTACTTAAAGCCTTTTCTCGCAGCGTTATTTTATGGTACCTCAGACACCTTCATTTTCTTGCGTATAATAAAAGCGACACTGTATTCTATGTAATACTATTTATTTTACACGTATCGTATGTCTAGTTCATTTAACTTATGGCGGTTGTGGGCAACGTAAAGGCCTACCGTGCTATAGTGTATTTAGGTCGTTGGTTCTATATTACAGTACTTTGTGGTAAGATCCAAGGTGGCTCTACACAGTACCTGGCATGCAAATTCGCTTGCGAAGTCGTATGCAAACCCATTACCGAGTTCCGCATGCGGCAGCGAAATCCGGACAAAACAGATAAAACGGACGAATTCCGGATACTGTGTACAGCCACCTTAAGATGGGATTCCGTTCACACCTAAAACCAACCGTCGAAACAATTATCAACGTAAGTAAAGAATATTTACAGAATTAATTAACCGTAGCCACGTGACTCTAAAAGAGAAACACGACCAGATGTAATTGGATTCAGGTTCTAACGATATCCCATCTCACCCCAAAGTAATATAAGCTGCAATCATTGCACATTAAAAGTATTTTAACCCGTGTTTAATCCATTACGTCGTTAAATACGTTTTACAATAAAGAGATAGTCACGTTAACGTTGCGGTAGTCATAATATGAAATAGAACATAGAAAAATAGAAGCCGGAAATTGACAGACCACTGGCATATAACAGTGTGGTCCGTATTGTCATAACCGGTTCAAAATACTGTGGTGTCAAACTCCAAAATACACCCAAACCACTGCGTTTGTGTAACAGCCACGGTTTTTCACAAATATTCTTTCAATTAATTCACCCTTTGATATTTACTATTTCGTTGCTATATTAAATAAATGTCTCATTGGGATCAAGGAATGAATAAAAAAATATGTTATATTTTTTTTAACTGTATAAAGAGGTGACACAATGAATAGTTTCCATGTATGTATAAAACGTTTTAAACAAACATACATCATACATATGTAGTAGGATAAGGGAGATGGGACATATTCAAGGAATTATAAAACCGTATCCTCACAACTCCCATAGACCGTTGTTGTTTGTTTAAAACACGATCAGGATATTTGGATATTATTTGCTAAAGGTGTCCCATATTCCCCCACCCTACTATATACACGACGTATGATTGATTATGAGTTTGTTATGACTTTTTAATATTTATAAAAATACACACTAACGGCTAGCCACTAACAACACACCTGCAATAAACTGGGTATTAGGTTTAATTTTTCTTCAGCAACATAAGCACAACAAACTTGCATATGTATTAACCGCAGTAAGTGACAAAGTAAGCCCAAAAAACAGCAACAATTAGAAAAATTGTTAAAGAAATTGAACGGCAGATGAGAAAATGTAAAGAAACAAATTGTGTTACATTGGCAAAAATTACATAAAAACTACCTTGCAAAGTTAACTCAAATACAGTCTTATTGCAAACTGATATTATATATATCATGTGTATAAGGGCGTTGGGCGATAATACATGAACAACAACAAATAATGTGAGCAGTTAAGTTGTGTACAGGAAGCAGCTTTTGAAGATATGAGAGTAAATATTGAACACAATCAACAATGACATGACAAGTTTGAACTTTTTTACCAATGTTTTCAAATTGTTAAAGAAATAATACATTTGAGAAGAGTATATCCATTTTGTGTAAAAATTGAGATGTTTTAACGTTTAACAACACTAGCACCTTTGGAGAGGATGTTTAAGTAATTCACTTCTGTTGACAATTAACTGAACACAGCAATAATCTGAGTAAAACTAACACAAGACACTTTTAATTGAAGATACAAATTGGAACAATACTGCAGTAATCTCATGTTACAGGTCTAGAGTGGAGGTAACCAAGATTGGAAAGATGTTCCAAACTTCGACAAAAAATTTGAGCTTTCCCCTGAAACTGAAGTAGTTTTTTGGAGGAAAGTCCGCAAACATATAAGAGCAAAAAAAACAAAACTTTTCAATCTGAGAGCTTATTATCTATTTATGTAGGCGCCTCCTTGTTACAGGCTCATTATCAGCTTCATATAATGAGGTTGCACTGCTTGCATTGCCGTCACTTTCACTATAATCACTCTGGCTATCCAAGAAAACTCCATTTCCATTTTGATTAATGTTGTTTAGCACAGTTTTCGACCAGAGTTTAATTCTCGGAAATTTCATTTGGAATTTCCAGACTGAGAATCCAATATAAATGATAAAAACAGATATCCAGAACCACTTTATATAAGAAGGAAATGGAATGGATAAAACATCGGGACCAAACTTAACAACAATCATGAACTCAGTGATCACAATAGCAGATATTATCCATGCTTGCTGGCCAAACTTTTTAGCTACCCCACCAGCATAATCATAACTTTCTCTGATAGCAACTGCTCCCCAAAACAGATAAAGAATCAATCTGAAAGTGACCATTGGGTTATCAGGGGGCACCCATAACACAAACTTCAAATAAAATGTGTTTAACTCTGCCAAGAGAAACATAAACGCGACAAGAGAGACGAAAATCCAACGAAATAAGTTTTCTGTTGGTCTCCATTTAAACTGAACCCAACTGTAAGGGCTGAACTGGTTTACTACTCTTCTCATTTTGCCTTTATATGACGGTATGTTCCAAAGACCATGCCACTTGTATTCTTTAATTGACAGGTATCTTACATATTTCAAGCCTAAAAAGATTCCCAACCCATTGCACAGGAGAAAGTCTAAAACCCAGTGGTCCCACCAGCACTCAGAAAAGTTTGGCAATTGGTGTTCGAAGGTATACTCCAGCAGTTCGAATGCAAAACTCAGCAAGGTTGTTAACCAAAAATCTCTGAGAATAAGAGCCTTGAAAAACCAACCAAAGAAATGACCGAAAACAAAAATATCCATTTTATCTACAACGTTATGCAAAGCCCCTTTTGGGTGGCTAGGATCCCATATTGTACATTCCCCGCCATAAGCCTTAAAGTCAAGCTGTACGTTAAGTGTAGGGTCAATGTATTTGAGCATGAACCTTGCATCTGATACTGTCTGCAACAGCAGGACTACGAGACCAAGCTCATACACTACACTCATGCATAACACAAGCCTCCAAAAAGCTGGGTGTGGTCTGATAAATGGACCATCTTTCGCTTGCGTAATACCAAACGCAAGAAATACACAAATAGCAGCAATGATACCTCTTTTAGTGTTGTATTCCCAGTCGTCTTTCTGTTCTTCAATGAAAACAACATAGACAAGAGAAATGATACCGATAACCAGCACAGAAACTGTATGAGCTCTCCAAAAATACGTTGTCGTGCCGTCGTCGTAGACTATCGATTCCGAAGATCTTCGAATTTTAGACGAAGGCGGTAATTTTGTTCGGTGACTTTGAGCAGAAGCATTATTTCGATTCCTATTCATCTTTTAGTTATAATAACGACCCAAAACTATCAAAATTAAAGCTCATAACGCAGACAATAGCTCGGCTGTAAAACCGAAACCAAAATGGTGTAAAAATGTAAAATTCCCCCGAATTAATATATACGAATTCCCGACAATCCTGGTTCGCCTTACAGCTATTAGGGGAGCGCATTCAATATTTTCGGACCCATCACTTACGTGGTTGCGATATAAACATTAAAATGGTCTATAATCAGGAGCAATGTTTTAGTAGATTTGCATTTTACCCTAAACTCCACAAAATCTCTATTTTTAACTAGATGTTAAGTTTTTTAGCTAATATTGCAAACAGCTCATTTTTATACAAATAGTTTATTTAAATAAAGAAAAACAAAAAAGCAGGTAACTTCGTGAACTGGTCGGTGACAAAGGCTTGGCGGATCATAGATTAAATCTTTGAATAACTTTAGCAGGGCAACATTGGTCTATTCTCACAGCCACACATGGTTGATCGAAGTCCATCAACCAATTGAAGAGATAAGAATCGTCCATGTCCAAAATATCTTCTGTTGTTAACTTTTTGTATTCCTTCTCCTGTTTATTTAATACAGTAAGCACCTAAATCCTTTATTTCCTTCTGTTTATTTAAAACTTTAATACAGTAAGATGGCATATACAGTTAGCACCTGAATCCTATACTTCCTGACCGTGTTTTTAACAATTAAACAAGATTATTTAAAATGGCAGTGCTACCGTTATATATTTTTGTAAATATTGGTTGCTTACTACCAAATAAGACGAGAAAAGAGAATGAAAACATGTCCCATCTCTCCCCTACCCCACTATAACAAATTCCTATATAGGGGGCGACTGCTATTTTAAATTGTCCACAATGCCATAACTATAGAAAGCAGGTACTCCGCGATTTTTTGAAAGTTTTCATTGACAAAAAAATAAACACCCCAGAACTTACCATTTGCACGCCCGCATACACTTGCGTTTGGTTTGGTGGCTTGCGTTTATATTTCTCGAGTACCCTTACGGTCCCTGGGAGTGGTTTACCTTTGGCAGTGAAAACAAACACCTGGGAAAAGTGTTATAATAAAATGCAAATTATACAGAAAATGCACAGTTACCCATGTCAAATGTAATTCCTGTTTTCTAACAAGTAGGTCAAGAAAAAAAGAATAAAAAAAGTCCCACCTTATACCACACCCGACTAAACGGCACAGTCAGTATTTTATTTAAAAAGCAGGCTCCGGTTCAAATGCATGTTACCTTCATACCAAGTTTGATACCATGAGAGCTTTTTATTGTAGGCCTTTGTGGAACATGTTCGGGTTCTTCGTCGTCGCTACTTCCACTATCACTCTCGCTATCGGTATCGCTATCATCGCTTCCACTGCTACTATCGTAGCTTCCGCTGCTTGTAGACTCGCTGTCATCGGTTGGAGTGAATTCTGTCATCCCAGACGAGTCCTGCACACAAAATAAATAATATTTCCTTTAATTATTCTGATCTTCATAATAATATACATAATTTTTATCTCTCTGAAAACCATAGCAACGATCAGAATATTTAAAGAACGGCGACAAGGGAATCCACAGCAAAATAACAGTCGTTAAAACAAGCTTTGGAGAAACAGCGTGGAAGGTATAATTAAAAAGCGCGGTTGTTGAATTTCTTTATTATCTGCAAAATTTGCTATCAAAAAAATTATAAGTAGGTTCACTTCTACTAACCGAAGCACTTGTAGACAAATCCGAACTGTCGTCATTTTCATCATCATGGACAACACCAGCTTTTGGTACTTCTATGTTGAAGTTCTTATCTCTCTTTTTTGATGGTTTTTCAACGATTGATTTTTTGTTGAACGTTTCGACCAATTGTTTAACATTACCAACATTCTTGCCGGAAGATGATTTTGCGACCACGGGCGACTTTCCGCTCTCCTTCGCAGAATAAAAAAGGATTACAAAAGGGACATATACTAATGAAAGGTACAAATTTAATTGGATAGAGATGCATCAATGTGATCTAAGGGCATTACCAAAGTATCAAAAAACGACACAGAGAAAGACCGCAGAACTGCAAACCGAGATATGAACATTTTATGACATAGAGTAAGGGTGGGGTAAGACGGGTCACTTTTATCACATAAAATCCAAGTGTCATGATCGTGTTTTAAACAATTAACAACAGTCCTTAGTAGGCTAGTCTTGAAAACGCGTTTTTTTTAAATTCATTTTAATGTTTTTTGTTTGCTACCAAATTGGACGAGAAGAATAATAAACAGGTGTCTTATCTCCCTCCACCCTACTATATAATACGTTTAACCAGTGTTATAAAAGGCGATACTTTTAAGTTTCAACCAAATCGGTGTCAACATATGGTGGAAAGACATTAACGCATGTCGCAAATTGTAATCAATCTCAGAAATAAACGTGGTATAATAAATGTTGTTTTTGTCGCTATATCCTGTCTTTTTGTTTAAAATATTTCTAAATCTTCGCTACCGTAATCAAAAAGACAAATAAAAGTCATTAATACTGTTATCTGTACCGAAACACAAACGTTTACAATTCAATAACTACCAGGGCCAACCTTGTGTTCCTTGACCATTTGCGATAACCCGATGATGACGTAATTCTTGGGCAAATCCGCAAGACCTTTTTTTGCCAGTGGTGTTGGCTTTCTGCACACGGCACAGTTGATTGACTTGCCATTAGATTTTGCTGCTTTCATGGAACCTGTGTCGTACGTTTAGATAACTTTTTACGGGTTCAAGACTCGTTGCAACCGTGGGCGTATACGTGGCCTACGGCAATCACGCCAATTGCTCGAATCCAGTGGCCCCTTACGGATTGTTTAAGTCATGCAAGAAGATACAAAACACCAATTACTTATAAATTTACATATCCGATAACTTGTAAGCGAGGGGTATGAAACAGAACAATCGTAGTATAACGACTGTTGTTGCTCGTCATGCGAGGTTATAAATAAATTCCTAACGCTTTGCACACAACTTAAATTTTAATGTTTAGCTTATAATACCTTTCAAGCAACCATGGCAAAACGAATGCTGACATTTCAACACTCTTGGATCATTGTACAACGAGCAGCAAATCGGACAAGTCAGCAAATCGTCCTCCAACTTATTCTTAAGCGATTTTGCACCAGCCATCCTGTTCACATGTACCTTACACTAACTACTGTTCAACCACAGCAGCACAAACGTTACCAGCGTGCTGGAAATCATGCGAAAAATAATAATCACCCGGCCCAAGGCCGCTTAGACGCTGATTGCAAGCAATTTCGTTTGCGCAGTGGACTTTTGTGAGGGAGTAAAAGATCACGACTTAGAATACATGTTTAAATGAAATTGTTATGTTCACGGTCAGATTGCAGTAATCGACGTGTGACAGCGGTCGATGTAATTCTTATCTTTGTAATTCCACGTTTACAGAGATTGTATGGCAACGGAAACGGCCACAGTTTCCCAATCAGTCGCTCTTGGCGACTGCCATTGTTTGGGGACTATGCTTAATGCCTGCATTTTCGTAGTGTGTGATTAATGGTTGGCCGCTGTAGGCTGCTGTGAGCATTCTTCCCGCAGTTCTCGTTTGTATAAAACGCGAGTGCGACATAAATCTATCTCGCCTTTAGCCCCAAGTTACAAATAAAGGAGTTGTTGTGTTAATATGGTCCTAATTGATCCGTAAATAGACGAGGTATACAGCATCTAGTACGTGAGAAGAGGGGTGTACGACAGGACAAGACCCAACAAGGAAGTATGATAATTAGGTGTTAACGGTATCCCATCTTACCCCACAGTACTATACTTAAATGTATAGTTATTTTTCTTAGTGTTAATAACGAGATTTTTGTCATTTTTTTTAACTTGCTGGTACGCCAGGTTTTGTAAGTTATGCGTGTTTTGTGCCGCAAGCCACGAGCATTGGTTGTAGCATCAAAACTAAGCACAAAGAATGCCAACAGTTGGTATGTTCCCGTAACGCATAAGCAATAGTATAATACTTTTGGTCTTCCTAAACAAAAACATACAGAGCAGTAGTTTTAGCGGCCATGTTTATTACTGCATAAAGTGAGTCACTTTCTTTTCTGCATGTAATTTACTAAAACGTCGTAGCTTCAAAACATGCATATGTCTACCCAAGTGAAGATCAACTTACAGCGTTAAAACGGAAATTGCGGTTCCCAGCGTTGAAACGGAAACTGCTTGCAAAGAGTCCGACTATAACGCGTGTTTACAGACTAGTGTTTAACAAGCTGCTATATGCTGCATGTACACCCACGTAACCTTCACAGTTTACATGTTCGCTTAGGACTTAGGTAGTGCAGATTATAAACGGTAATATTAAAGTTGTATATTGATATTTCTAGCAAAAATGAAAACGGATTATGATGTCATAGTTATTGGTGGGGGTGTGGAAGGGCTTTCAACAGCAAGGTATTTAGCAAAACAAAGCTGCAGAACTTTGTTGTTGGAACAGGTAAGTAAACTTGTCTCGTTATTGAAGTGTGACTTTTCGCTGAAGCAAAACGACACAATGTAAGAAGCTAAATTTTCATATGTTGATAATATGCCTAGTAGCAAACTTTTGCGTATAATAGTGGGGGGGGGTAAGATGGGATATCGTTAACACCTGAATTCAATTATTCCGGATCGAGATTTACAATTAACCACGCTTTTTAGATTCGCTGGGCTACGGTTTTATAACTCTGTAAATATTCTTTGTTTGGAAAGAGAAAAGAGAAAGAAAGCGTGTCCCGCTTTTCCCCACACTACTAAATATCATTGCGGTCTCAGATGCGTACCATTATGTATCATATTCCATATTCTATACTTTATACCAAATATTTTCGTTTAGTTTTTGGTCCCAAACAACCGAGGGAGTTCTGGTGGCTTTTCGCGTACGATCAGACACAGTTATAACACGTTACAACATGCACTGATGATGCCAAGTAGTTTCAAAGAGTGGAGAGAGTTAGAGAAAGAATGCAATAAGAAACTGCTAATGTGAGTATACGTATAGTAGTGTGGGAAAGACGGGACACCTTAATTAAGCACACACTATCCAAATATTCGGGTCACGTTTTAACAATTAATAACGGTATTTGGGAGTCGTAAAAATATTGTAATTATTTAAATTTTTATTTTGTTTACTACCAAATGAGACGAGAAAACTGAAAAAAAAGTTGTCTCATCTTTCCCAGCTTATTATAAATTTCAATTATATTGCTTCACTAACTATATTACTGTTTTTAATTTAATGCAGAAACACAGGCGTCTTGTCCATGTGCAGCAATGATAATCAAAAAGAAATTCAAGCTAATTTGAAACAGATTGGAATCGACTATACGTTTTATAAAAGCGAAGAGATTGCAAAAGTATTTCCTGGGTTAAACGGTGGAGAATATAATGGTATCTATGAACGCGAGGCTTGCATCATGAAATCGGATGAATGTCTACGCTGTTTACGGGTAAGTTGTAAGTAGGTGTGATAACTCATAATCGTGTTGGCGTAGAACTAAATCTGGACAAGTATCTTAGGTTTACCGTTGCGTGAAACCTTAAACCTAGATTGTACAATATATAGGTATTGCTGTGTTTTCTGAACTACGTTATAGTAGGGTGGGGAAAGATGGGACACCTTTTTGTTCTATTTTCTCGTCCCATTTGGTAGTAAACAAAAAAATGCAAAGAATTATAAAACCGTATCCTTACGATTCCCATAGACCGTTGTTAATTGTTCAAAACACCGGGATATTTTGATATTATGAGCTAAAGGTGTTCCATCTTCTTCCACCCTACTATATATAGTTTTAAAAGTCCTGGTCCTACAAGTCTAGTCCTTACATGACTTCTGTGTAATAGCTGCGTATATACAACTACATCATCTTTTGTTTCAATATTTACGCTTTTTAACTGACCCTCTTCCCACCCACACCTTTCAATTTACTGTCGTTTTGCTGTTGATTTCTTTCTTTTCATTATTTTAGTAACATGATCTTTGCGGACTTTTCTCGAGGCTAAACTTTTTGAAACTGTATTTCAAAAGGATTCTTACATTTCTTCTGGAGGGACTCTTCTTGAGCTACAAAGAGTCATAGCAATAAATCCAATCAACGAACACAGAGTTGAAGTTAGGACCCCGGAAAATGTGTTCGTTGCCGAGTCGGTTGTTTTAACATGCGGTGCATGGACGAACAAAATGTTGAAACCATTGGGTTTAAAACTGCCTTTAAAGGTAAGATTTAAACATATGCAACGGTGTGGCTAGCTAGGTAGCCTATTGCTGGAAACTTTGACAACTAATACAGGTTCATTGAAATAAGAATGTTTTCTTTACATACAGGTGCAGAAAACTGATGCATTTTACTGGAAAACAAAAGATGAGAAAATGTTTTCAGCGAGTAATGGTTTCCCGGTTTCTTGCGTTATGAAAAACAATGGCAATTTATGTTACAGTTTGTCAAGTTTTGAGTACCCCGGATTAGTTAAGGTAAAAGATTGGTTGTTTCGTACTAACATTCACCCACAAAGTTACATACGTGGTAACTCGTAAGCGGACACAACACGTATGAAACAGTTCCACGGTGCGTATAACGACTGTCGTTGCCCCGACACGCGAGGATAAATAAGTTGCATTTATTCATTACTCGGGATAAAGTAACGCGGGGGGAGATGGTACACTTTAAAGAGGATATGGTTTTATGATTCTGTAAACATTCTTTGTTTACTACTAAATGAACCACAACAAAGATATAGTTTATCTTACTCTAATTTACTATACACCCTACATACATTTATTATTAACTGAATAGTAGGGTGGGGAAAGATGGCACACCTTTTCAATCTATTTTCTCTTCCAATTTTGTTATTATGTGTCAAAGGTGTCCTATCTCCCCCCACCCTACTATATATACTGTGTAGGTCGCTTTGCATAAAGGCATAGAAGTGGACGAGGATAACAGAGATGCTCCTTTGAGCCAGGAGCAACAACAAGCTTGGAAAAAAGACTTTAAAGAGCTAACAACGTTTGTAAAAGAACATTATCCTGGCTTGGAACCAGTCCCGTCTATTCACGAAGCTTGTCTATATACAGTACGTCAAATAAAACGCATTAAGTAAAAGTCCAACTGTTTCAACTAAATATTTTTCCAACAGATGACACCAGACGAAGACTTCATTTTGGACAGTCATCCGTCTCACAGAAATGTTATAATAGGAGCTGGATTTTCAGGTAGCTAATTTTCTTTAATGATTAATTATTTCTTACGCAATGATCGGATCTGGAACTGTTATTTCAGGACATGGATTTAAAATGGGGCCAGTTGTTGGAGAGATATTGGGATCTCTGGCTTTGAAAAGAAAACCTAAAGTTGACACATCTTCATTTCTAATTTCAAGATTCAGTGCTTCTTCAATGGATAAAATACCACAGGGCAAATTGTAGGCTTGTACTCGCTCAAGAAATCAATCTAATTGCTAATAAACTGAAGACGTTTCAAAAGCGAAGTATCACAAATTAAAGCTTGGCATACAAAAACTACCTACAACGTTACATATCAAGTAACTTGTAAGCAGGTACGGGGTGTATGAAACTGAATAGCTGTGTTATAACGACTGTAGTTTCCGGCCACAAGAAGATTAAGCAAGTAACATTGATGAATACACTGTGTGTATTTTTAGTTTCGCTATGCGAGAAAAAACAATTCAAAAAGGCGCAATTAGCTTTAGCTAATTCTCTGATGTTGTTACCGAAATACTTTGACAGCTTTATAATTTGATACTATTGCTTATGTATAGTAATATCATATACGCTAACATATTCCGCATTTAGCACCCAGCATTGAAAATAAGCGCAAAAATTAAAACAGCTGATTGCTTCCAGTTGGCATAATTTCACAGTGGCTTAATTTGTTACGACTCTTCTTTTATTGGTTTACTTTCATCGTTTTGTTCTTGGTTTTCTACTATACCTACATCTAAAAAAGAAAAATCAAAACACTGTATTTAACCATATAACAATTATAATTAAGGATTAAATTGAGGTTCAGCTTGTGTTGTAACTGAAGGATACCGGGTTCAAAACTTATACTAATACCATGGATGACTAAGCGTCCTTGGACAAGACACTTAAAACCAATACTCTCACTTAGTGGTCACAAATGGGTTGTAGGATTCTGGGTTTCTGGGTTATAGGCCAACTGAGGCCTAAATCTCAGGTCCCATGTTCTTAATACTACATACAATGTTTTAAATGCAGGGGAGGCAGGTATAAAGTGATTAGTTAGACACTCGTTTCTGTTCAAATTTTTACTGAAAAGAGTATGTTGTGGGGTGTAATGAGCCGAATCTGGCTTAAAAGACTCTCCTACTGTAGGTGACCTACATATAAAAAATGTTACTTCTTAATGTAGTGTAGAAAATTCGAGGGTAGACCTGCCCACCCTGCCACCCCATGTTTGGCGCCTATGTTACCCACCATTCAATGGCAGCTCATGTTCCAGCTTTGGCTCCTTCAGTAACTTTGGTCCTGAAAGCCCAATTGCTGCAGCTCCGAGAGGTGAAGTGATGAGAATAGAGAGAACAGCGATCGTGAGGACTTGTTTTGCAATGTTGAGGACTTCTTCAGATGCTCCGGACTCTTTTGCGATGTCAGAAGCGACGGGACCCAAAGCTGCCTGGATGACAATATATAGTAGGCTTGGGGAAGATCATTCTATTTTTCGTCTCTTTGGAAGGAATCAAACCACTTGGTTGGACTTGATTTTTGGCTGTTACGTTTTTGTAGCACCAGATCCTTACTGTATTTCATTGCACAAGAATTGTTTAACTGTATAAGCACCAGATCAAGGTCAGATTCAGGGAATTTGTTACAAGTGACTATGTGAGTGTGTATTAGTCCATAGCGCATATATTAAACACCAAAGAGCATAAGAAGAGGGCATGCATTGTACCCACTAAGTTAGCCAGTAACTATCAATACTTTAACGCAACTTACTTGTACTGTAGCTTTAGGAATCCAAGCAAAACACACAAACAATTTCTCTTTAAAAGACAATCCAGCAAAAGTAACAGCTCCAAATGTTGTTAGTGTGCGAAACAATAAACCTATCATTAAAACTGCGATTCCAAGGGCTATAAATAAATAACGAGTGTTACTGTTCATCATCACATGACGGTTGTTACAACATGGGTGTTCTGTTTCATACATCTTCTGCCCGTTTGTGAGTTACCACATATGAAACTTATTTGTTGTTATTTGTTTAATGTATGGCTGATCATTTGAACAACCCATTAGTGATCACTGGGTTTGAGCAATTGCAGTTAGACAAATATGCCACAATGGTAGCAAAATCGAGCCTCGAACCCATAAACTCTGGGTTAGAAGCAGGCGCGGCAAAGACTTTGCGAGGGCCGGCAAATTATAATTCACTTATTCTTACCCACGCTACCACCATCCATTTCCGCAATAGAAATTTCCGCTCCAATCAAACCAAACATTACAGGTTCAAATATTGACCACAAAGAACCAACAAACTTTGAAACGGGTTCCTAAACATGAAATATGGATTATTTATCTTGCTTGGGACCATTGGGTGAACTGGAATCTGAAATTAAGATTAAGTTACCCCAACCCAGTGGTCACTAATGGGTTGTCCAAATTATCAGCTTTACATAAAAAATAAAAATATTCCCAAAAATATTTCACCCACAAAGTAACATACACGCTAACTTGTAAGCTGGTACAAGGTGTAGTTATAACAACTGTCATGTTCTGGCCCACGAGGATAGTAAGTTGCATTCATTTAATATAGTCCGAAATAGTCACTAACAAATAAAGGGACACAGACACAGTTAGTAGTTACATATTTGTTACAACATGCCATGATAAAGAACATATATCTGGTGCTGTAACTCAACGGTTGGTACTTGCACCATAAACAAAGAATACCAGGCCAAATGTTTATATAAATAACGCCATGTGTTCTTGGACAGGATACTCATTTATTACAACACAGTATGAGTACATAGTAAAACATACAACACTCCATACCTTGCTTTCTTTCCATTTAAAAGCTGCCACAAAGGGAGCAACAATGGCCGCTAGTGCCCCAGCACCGGGAAAGTTTGCAGCCCGACTTCCAAACACAGCAAGTATTCCTAAACCAACAACAAGTAACGACCTAGTTCGGATCAAATTCTTCTGTAGAGTAAATGATGAATGAGATTGGGTGAATGAACAAAATTTATTTATCCTCTTGTCGCAGGGCAACAACAGTGGTTATAACACGGGTGTTCTGTTTCATACACCTCGCGCCCGCTTACGAGTTACCAGGTATGTAACTTTGTAGGTGATTATTTTTTAATATTTATTATTTGTGATGTATAGCTGACAATTTAGACAACCCATAAGGGATCACAGAGGAGCGTCTAGTCTCAAACCCATAACCTTTGGGCTAAAGCCGTAGAGGCCACCTAGTTAAACACTGAGGTAATTTTGTGAAATCGAAAGTAAAATAGAGCCAACTACATAAGCTTACAAAGTACAACATCTACATTACCTGCTTACTACTAGGAAAATACCACATAATAATTCCAAGGATGATCCCAACAGTTATTCCACCCAACATTTCTAATGGCCCTCTGAATATCATGAGTGCAATTTCACCTGTGTGTATATAACTAGTTATATATACGCACACCGAAACTTAATTACAAAACCTAAAAATCCATATCTTAGCCATAACACCCTGTTTTTCTTTGCCATACAGGTTTTGCCGTACTACTTAGTTATGTGTTTTATATTACCCTAAAAGTCTATTAATCAGGAGTCCACAAATGGCCAGAATAGTAGCAGCATTGAGCATTGAACTCAGTATCCTATGCCTTTAGTTACAAAATATTTGCTTATCCCCCAAGCCACCATACCATTTAATTGATAACATTATGTTGATCTTTCTCGAGCACTAATTTATACCTGCAGATTTTCCATCAGGTTGAGCTAGTGTGGTAATTGTTGTGGAAGAATTAAGTAATGCAGGGGTTGTAGTGTTGAGAGGGCTTGTTGTTGGGTCTGCCATTGATACACTACTAACTGTAAAATAAAACCTGACTTTAAATGAATGAATGAAACTTGTGATATGATGACAGTTGTTAAACAGGGGTGTCTTGTGCCAGCTTAGGAGTTACCATGTAATCATGTATATTACTTTAATTGCAAGTGATTATTTTAAGGGGGAATTTTTTGTTTATGTATGGCTAAAAAATGAATGTAATGTTGTTTTAAATAATGATAATGAGTTAAAGTAGAAAAAAATTGCATAAACCTAAAGAGTAAAAACTGCAATAGGCATTTCCAATATACAACAATAGGGCTATACTTAAATGTGTTCCTTATTGGTGATTAAAAATAATATACATAATGAAAGCAGCTGGAAAAAGTGTTAAATACTAAAGTAACTTTAGTATTTCTGACGAAAAGTTCATAAAAACATCATTCTGCAATTCAGTATTGTAAAAATTTAGCCAAAGCTAGTTACTGTGTATTAAGTGCAATGTCAAGATTGGGTTAATAATTAAACTAATTGCTAAATAAACAGAAGGCAAACCTGATGAAAAAGTAATTCCAAGTACAACACTAAAGCCACTGATAGCAAGAACGTCATCAAAACTAGAAGCAGCAATCACAAGTGTAGGAATACCTGGATAAAAATTTGATGTTTTATTTTTTATTTTTTCATTTCTAATGTTTTTTTTTTTTAAGATTTGTTTAATGCTTTACCTTTTTTAACCCCCAGTCCTTTCTGTTGCAACGTTAACAATGAAGGCACAATTACTGCGGGAGTTACAGCTCCCAAAACAAACCTGTAAAATAAAAATCATTAAAGTATTTACTTTAAGAAGCACACAAAGAAAAATCAAAATTCCTGTATTGATAGAAATGCTCAAATGTGATAAAGATACCACTAAAGTTGTAAAAAACGCTAAAAGAACATAACAGCTTTTAAAAAAGGTGTAAAAAACGCTAAAGTAAAAAAAATTCAGCTGTGCGACACTGCATTGGATTTCCTATTAGAAAAAATATATATATATACAGTATATATAATTAAATTTCCACGTACTTTGCAAATGGGTAAAATATAGATTAGTTATAAGTTTGTTAAATTTTCTACAGCAATGAGACATAGAGTGAAAATAAATGGGTCAAGAAAACCCAATAAATGAATGTCCCATCTTACCCCAACCTACTACAGCAAATAATCCAGGTTTCATATGACTTGACTTACCCAAGCAAGAAACCCCATTCCCATGAAAAACCGAGCAATAAATAACAAGCAACAGCACATGCCACCGATTCCACTAAGCACGGCAGAGCAGTTAGACGCAAACACACACCTTTCATCTTTTTCAAGGCCTGAATAAAAACATAAACAACTTTTAATAAAGGTTATATATAAATAAGTTCATAATTGGTGTTGTAATACAGATGAAATAAAGTTTTTGCAAAATATTGGTCCGTATTGACGAAAATTAAAACTAAATTTACCTATATAAGCAAAACAACAGTCGTAAAACATGCTTTAAACAAGAAAAAAAAAAAGCATGCCGGTTTCATTTTTTTCAATAAAATGTGCGATTTATGTCTAAAACATAAAAAAGCATTATAACCAGCGGTGTTTGCCTAACTGTATTTGCAAACTATAAAGTGCATTAAAGCTTACTACAACACATCTAGTAAGTTAGTTAGCTAACAGAAGCATCCAGTTCTAGCCCAGCTTTCACAAGTATAACGGTCAATGCAAGAGATCTTAGAGTAGAAGACCAAGATGGTTGTATAGCAGTGATGACCATATCCATGCCTGGGATGTTCCTTAAAGCAAATCCAGCTAACAGCATGCCTGAAATTATTTAATCTGTAAACACTGATATGTAGTTATCATACGGTATTACAAATGACATCTTTTGAGTTTGATGTTATTATTATTGATCTTTAAATAGGCATGGTAGGGCAATGACAGTCATTGTAACACAGGTGTTCTGTTTCATACACCTTGTGTCCACCTACGAGTAACTGCATATGTAACTTTGTGGATGATTAGATTACTGGCTAACAATGTATGGCCACTGGAGTTTAGCAAATGATGCTACGCATCTTGCCCAAGGATACACATTAACGGTGGCAAAAACTCTAAAACTTATAAACTATGCCATGGGTTAGTAACAGACAGACCTTGGCCATGGCACTGGATTTTATAAATTAATTATAATTAGCTTTAGAATTAGTTACCTAGCAATGGAGGCAGTGGTGGTAGTTTAGGAATAGGAATCGCATGAACCAACACCCCAGCAAGGACGCAGCATAATGTGAGAATGATAATACCAAAGATATTGCTACCAGGTAAACATTCATCTCCCAATATTGACCACGGCACAGCCCATGATAGAACAAGTAACAAAACTAAACAAAACATAAACAGATTAAAAGCTGGAATAAGTTCTGTAAACCTGACCATGATCTAGTGCTCATTAAGGTGAACGATTATATTTGAATGAAAGACTGACGATGTTGTTTAGGTGAAATACTGAAATATTATACAATTGGTTGGATTTGATTTTGTCTTACGTTATCCGAGCACCATTTTTTTGAATGAAGTTACATGAGGTCTTATAAACTTAGCGTTAATGATTTATTTTAAATTATTTGAATTGAACTTAACTTATTTATATATCCTTGGAGGAGTGATAATAGTCATTATGGCACAGGTAATCTATTTTATAAACCTTGTACTAGCTTACAAGTTACCACATATGTGACTGGGATTTAGTGTAGTTAAACCTTATGGGATTTAGTGTAGTAAAACCCTTGCAACTCCATTTAAAAATATAGCAAGCAAATAAAACAACAGAACACACCTACCATAAGTTAAAATAGAGTTCCACCACTCATAAGATGTGCAACGTTTGGAAAAACTAACTTGTGAATCTTGTTTTCCATCTTCTAATTCATTTGTGTCGTCCATTGCTGCAAAGTACTAGTGTTTTTTTCTAATTTTAAACTAAAGGGGTGAATTTAAAATCACTCCGTTCTTTCGTTGGTTTAAAACCTAAATCAAGCACAAGATATATGCATACTCTGGTAGCCGATCTGTAACGAGATTAAATTTAATATCAAAGTTTAAGTTCAAAAAGCAAAGAAAGCAGCCAAATTATGTTGCTACCAGCTCATTATCCTTAAATAAACACTTATAGGCGATTGCTACGGAGTCTGTACCACTTTACCGGATATATTAATATATTAATCAGAGACGAAACTCCACAACGCGTATTAAAGTACCCGCCCTCGCCTTAACCAATCACATCTGTCTTGCAATTGGCAAGCAGAGTAGAAGCAAGGTCGCCAGACCAGTAACGTTAACGTACCCATGCGAAATGCGAATGGTCAATGGTTTGCCAAAATGCATGATCATATCATCATCACAAAAATCAACCCGTAAAGTTTTGTTTTACCGAACCTATGCAGCCATAAACCACATGTCATCTTGAACCTGTTGTACTAAACCCAACTAAACTATGCCCAACCGCTTGGTTTGTTACTCTTCGTTTTAATTAATCCGCTGTGTGCAAATCATAAACTGACACTTTGGTCCTTCGGTTCCTATTACAACGAGCACAAGTAGCGAGAATGGTTAATCTAAAACCCCTGGCGGCGTGGTTGGACCGCTATGTACTTAACACTATAGTGCGGTAAAGCGTTAAACCCGATGTACTTGGTGTTTTGCATCGTCTGCCAACCCGATCTGTAAAACTATAGGGCTCTGGACCAAAGTAAATAAATATACAACTATGCTGGTATCTATGTTCTTTGCTTTAGACAGCTTTAAATGTAAAGTGGCAATTACCATTCTAGTTCAAAACACGAAACATTAATACAAGTTTTGTTTATTTTAAGAATAAACATGATTTCGAAATGGTTTCAGTGGCGTAACATACGTCTGAAAAAATCGACTTTACGAAAGGAATGCCAAGAGCAAATGTAATTCTTAAGAATGATCTGTACAAAAAAACAAAAAAAACATTGAAATTATTGCAACTGTAAAGGCAAAACACGTAACGGAATGTGGGTATGGCACGATAAACGGGTAGCAAAGTGAAAGTACTTGAACACGCTGTGGTAAAGAACAAAAAGAACAATTTTGTAAAGACCATTCATAGTAGTGTAGGGTGGGAGAAGATGGGACACCTTTTCATTCTGTTTCTTCGTCCAATTTGGCAGTAAACAAAGAACATTCAAAGAATTATAAAACTGTATCCGTACAACTCCCATAAACTGTTGTTATTCGTTTGAAACACGATCAGAATATTTGGATATTTTTTGCTAAAGATGCGACGTCTTCCCCCACCCTACTATATTGTGGAGTGTAACAGAATGGTTTACGAATTTGGAACATTGACGAAAAACTCAGAAAAAGGCAATCCAGACCTGTCGCGTACAGTGTCGGACAACGGCCTGTCCTGTGAGGAATCCGATTTCAGAGCATTGCGAAGCTCAGGTCTGTGTTTGTCCACAGCGAGGCCTATGCCTAGATGAGGCTGGGCCCTTATGTGGGGCTGACGCGAGCCAAGAGCCCGGGGAAATGTTTTGCTGTTCGAACGGACGTGGCCTACTTTGCATGCAGCCAGATGGGCCTCGGTGGTTTTAATGGTGAAAACCTCTTGGTCGAAGTTTTCGATTTGGCCATCGTCTTCGTTGATTCTTCCGACGCTAGGTAGCGGTAATGGTAGATTTCCACTTCCGCTAGTTAACAGATGCATCATCGCCCCGTTAGCGTCTGAAAAACTCGCGGATTTTTTATGCAGAGTCCTCCGCTCAGCGGAATCGGTGGAAGATGCGGAAAAACAACGCGATACTCCGTCGATCGAGTCCGGGGAGGCGTGGGAGGAAAACGAAGAGGTGGAGGAGGAAAACGAAGAGCAAGAGGAGCAGATGCTCCTCATATCGAGATTTGCTTCACGGAGACTTTCCTCAGCTAACTTTTCCACCCAGCGATTCGCCTCACGAATCGTGTCCGCAATGAAGCGAAACGTGAGTGATGACGCGAAATCCGTCAGTTCGAAACTACCCCCGGTCGTCTTGCACATTTTCGCTCGACTAACTGATAGAACGCATCGAACCTTGCTGAAGGTAGATGTTGGACTATCTGTTGAAATAATAAATACATTTAACACCAAAACCTGATGATGCCTCGCCGTATAGAAGACGAAACGTATATATGTTCTTTGGGATCACAAAACAAGTATTTGCCGAAAACTTGTTATCACACTTATAATACACCTGTCAGCAACAACATATATAATGGGGTTGGGAAGATAGGACAACTTTTAATTTTTAATTTTGTGATTTTCAATCCCCACCAGCTTTGAGTTTAAATTAATACAAAAATGTGTTTGACTTTCTTTCATATTTATTTCTTTTATAGTTTTTTTTGAAATATTAAATTACCCATGTAATCCTCAGAAGAAAAAAAAATACAAACTACGTAACTTCGAAATATTTGGGAAGAGTTTTTTAGTTTGAGTGATTGAGACGGGCATTCGCGAGTGGGGTAGAGCTAAAACAAGCAAAGGCAACGTTTGAGCGAGCTGCACACTCATATTTGACAACAAGTTGTGTGAATAATGACTGTGATGATTCGTTCGCGTGTGGGGGAAAAATTCTACAAATTTCAGAGTATTTTTGATCTTTGACTTAAAATCTACATGAGTGGTATACTAGTATACGGTGCTATTTTAACTAATTCTGCAAAAATTATCGTCTATATATAATTGGTTATAAAATTAAGCCGTGAATTCTTATATTTTATAGTCAGCGCTTTTATGTGCGGCTTTTTTTTTACAGTCGCATTTTTAACTACTAAATTTGCACAAGGCCTTACAAGCCCATATACTTTTCCAGCACTGGAAATTCACTTCTTAATTTCGCACTACGTTCTCGGCCAATGCTACAACTGGTTTGACATGAGTGGCAGCGTGTAATTTATGTTTACAGCCAAACTGTTATAAAAATATTGTATAAGAAAAACTGACAACTTACCGCCACCTGACGGTGAAGTGCTTGTAGAAGATTGTTTAACTTTATCCACTTTCGACCAAACCAGAAACGGACTCGTTTCATTGGCGTAGAGAGTCACGTGACACTCCTTGGGCCGGTTACGTTTTCGTCGCCATGGTTCGTAAACCTGAAGACGATAAACAAGGATTAATTCAAAGCCCTTAACCTTAAAGACGATTTAGAGTGTAATTCACAAGCACTTGTGAAATACATGGCCGGTGCGCACGGTACTTATATCCGCCTACGTAAACCGCTATCGTGTAATGAATGTTTGGTCTGTGTAAGTAATTCAGACGCACCTACAGCACGCTATCATATTGACAATTGTACTATATATTACTGTGGGGTAAGATAAGACACTTTGCACATAATATTCAAATACCCTGATCGTGTTTTAAACAATTAACAACATTTTTTAGAGTCGTTAGGATACGGTTTTATAATTTTTTGACTGTTTTTTTTTGTTTACTACCAAAAGCGACGAGAAATAGAATGAAACGGTGTCTTATCTTTTCACAACTCTACTATATGTTTATGTATGTAATAGCATCGTGCGGTGACTAATAAGTTGATAAAAATATATGACGTCATGTCGTCATTAAATCCGGATAGTATGTCACTTAGTCTAAACATATACACTTCGTAGCTACAACGTAAATTACGTATGACATCGAAGAGTTAGTAGTAATAACGTGTTGTTCGTGGTATGCGTCATTAAAGTAAATAAACATTAATTAAAATGGAATAAATAACAAAGACTTATACAGACAGAACATAAAATGAGACTTGTTCTGACTCTATGGGCACGGTAACGAAGATCGGAAAAATTACAAGAGCAAAAAGACAATGAAAACAGTATATTATAGACTTATAGAACGTTATATAAAATAATAAAGCTTTTTGGTAAAGTCAAAATTAAAATATTTTCAAAACATAAAAAATGTGTTGATTTGAAATAGTTATAAATAATATGTAAATTGCTTCATGTCTATCACGTATATTGTCTATGATGATCACAAATAAATAGCGATGGCTGTAATAACAATACACATTCACTGTACAAATAAGACTTATAACAACAGTCTGGGGATTAAAGCATCAGACACACGCGGCGTTATTAAAATAATACGTTTTTGCCGGTCCAAATTCAAAACGACCTGTAACGCAGGTATAAAATGATACGGAAGCTTAGCGGTTTTTCAATAGGTGTTGCGATCTGTTGAACGGCAATACGGCGCCACGTCTCTGGGCAAGGTTACGTTTAAAATCTAAAATTTGTCGTATTGGTGACTTAATTATTCCGGCCTCCGAATTCGACCGGGCAGCCAGAAACTGCAATGTTCCAAAGCCATTTCCTACTTGAGTTATTTTTGGAAACGCAACCGAAGCACGGAGTATATAGTACTCGCTTTGAAATATCTGGAACGTGCATGAAGCAATCATGAACGTAGGATAATATATCACGGACTTATATATTAAACTGTAAAAGTCCATCCACTTTGCAGTTGCATAGCAGTACAGTTTGACAGGTATTGGTTGCATTGGTGTCGTTCATAAATAAATAATTCAGTCTTCGTGGGACAACGTGCGGTACTACGTTCACACACTGATACCATGCAATCATTCATTCACAAATAAAGACCAAATATGTATAACTGGGCCACGCACGAAATTAGACTAATTAATATTCACATAACTGACATAACGCAAGTAAAAATTGTGCAGTGGGCGTGCTCTAAAGTGAGATGAATCTCACTATCTATCTATCATGCTCGACCGGTTAGAACCGGAATAAACCAGCCGTAAACTGGAGCGAACATGGTTCATACGAATAAACAAAGATTGCAAACTCTGCGGGTTAGGTTTTGGCATCAGAGTAGTTTTGACGACTGATATCTTCATGCATTCCAGCGATATATATTTATCTCGTCAATCAAACACTCTGTTCGATTTTAACCACACGGCATCAACGTACGACACAAGACTTTCTCTGTTTCGCAGAAAATACCATACTTTTAACATCGACATTTTACGTTTGATCTTCAGAATAAAGTTCGTTACGATTTAATACCCCGTTGCTACTGCGACCGCACAAAACCGCACACAGTTTTATAAAAAGAATGCACGTTTGAAGCGTCAATTACAGTTCAATTCACACTGTAGAGGAATGTGATGAAAACGACATTTTCCCACACACGTGGTACAGGCGATTCAAATGCCAGTAGTCACGCATCAACAGCTGGGAAAGAGGGACGTTTACAAAGACCGAATTATGTTAAGGGTCATGCGTGTTTAACTGTACAAACACGGGCGCTTCTACCATAACGCCAACGTCAGCCAAACGTGCGTACTTGCACATATTATGTACCTTTGTACCCGCGTTGCAACGGCACTGTACCGATGAATGTCTTAATAATTTATTACGAAACACAACAGAACAATGCAGCTATGAGCTGCGTGTCGTTTCCCTTGTACCAGCTAAGCAAAACAACAGTTTCCTTAGCACAATGCGAGATAATGTATATTTAAACCTATTTAACTTTTAAACGAACGTTGTCTCTTGCTAAAAGAACATAACATAATGTCAGTTTGTCACAGGGTTATTATTGGTATAGTAGGGTGGGGGCAGACGGGACATACTTAGCACATAATATCCAAAAATTCTGGCCGTTTTAAACAACTATAACAACGCTCTGTGGGAGTTATGAGGTTACGGTTTTGTAATGCTTTGAATGTTCTTTGTTTACTACTAAATGTGTTGAATTACTTAAATAGAATAAAAAGGTGTCCCATTTTACCCCAATCAACTACATCATTAAGTTTCTTTAACAGTTGACAATACGGCACACGTGTTTACTCTCAAACACGCAAATACAACTTGAGCGTATAGCAAACAAATTGGCTGTCACATTAAATTATTAAAAGGTCGTTTACCCGATCACTTGTCTGCGCGAAAATATTTCACTGGAACTGGACGTGGCAAGCCATTATAATGACAGGAGTGACGTTTTGATTAGCCACTAGCAGTTTCTCCATTTATGGGCAATGGAAACGACAACTTACAAAACACGAAGCAATTAAGCCACGTTGCAAAATCGCTACATAGAAACTGAAAAATCAATTATAATTACCCGTATGGGCTGAGCAAGGTTTTAAATTCGCAAAATAATAAACCATAAAACAGTTAAAATTACCTGTAACTTTCCTTCAAGAATCGGCACGCTAACTTGAATACTTGTAAAAAGACTGTGCTGATCGATTTTGGGGGGTTTCGTCGCCCCCGACTTAAAAATAGATCCCAATGGGGTCATTTCTGTATATAACCTCTCCAGCGCTGCGGCTACGTCCTGTGGCACTTGTTTACCGTTTCAAGATAAAGAGAGATGCGGGAAGTTGTTTATTAATTCAAACGTCCGGTGCTGCTCGTCGAAGTGGAACGAAATACGTAACAAACGAACATCCGCAACACAGAAGCAATGCGCGTACAATGTGGAGGCGGATTATCCGAATTACTCAAACCTAGACAGCCTTATTAAAATACCTATACGGAAATCAACTGGTTCAGCAGTTTCCCTAGAAAAGTTGAAAAGTTGAAATTTCTTGATAAATGGATCAAACACATAACCTATTGCTCAACGTTATGGCCTATAATGTTTTCTATTATACTAAGTTAAGTGCTCGCGTTACTTGGAAATGAGACGACAGCAGCTTAGCTGTTTAATAAAGAACTACGCTGCTCTGGCTTAACGAATAAGCCCTGTCTATAGAACTGAACAGTCTACTCGATCCCTAAAAATAAGCTGCTTATAACATCTTGTCATATTGATAAACCCGTCGTCGCATGGTTGCTTAATAAATGTAATAAAGTATCAAACGAGTATCAGTTTCCGCGGCGGCTTTTCACGACATATTTCTATACATTTACTTAGTCTATCACGGAAATCCAAATTAGCCCGAGTGTGGGTGCAATTTATGCACTACGTTCGTGGAAAATGCTGACAGTGCTTGTTTCACTGCACGATATTGCGCATAAAACTATATACGCAGGCAACCCTCGCTTGCGCAGTGCACGGTTTACACGATCTGTAGTAGCATTGCTAAAAACGCTCAAAGTTTCAAAGCGGTAAAAGCTACACCGTGTCGACGGAGCGTAAATCTAAGCAGCAACAACTTATCTTCGTCACGGGTTTCGGTTCCGCTGTACCGCCATGTCGAAACTGCTGTTCCCGAATTCCTGCAGCTGATAATACGTGGGAACGCGATAGAACGGAATGTGTCGCATCCCAGCCAAATAAACCGCACCCCGCTATTCAATGGTAAAGTATATAACACCGACTTGCTTATCGAAAGCGAAATCATTATTTCCTATTCAGTGACGAGACGAAAGTAGATTTAATTTCCTTGTTTAGACACGAAACTTTCCTAAACAGACACAAATAAACTGGCACGCGCAAACTAACTATCACCGCCACATACAATCAATTATTTTGGGGACAAATTCGGAGACTTATTTCTGTTGTGAAACAAGATTCACTTATCCTTCTGAAAACCTTATTACCCAAAACACAAACAACAGAATAGAAGCTTAACTATTTAACATTACCGCCTCTGTTAAGGCCATACAATACAGTCTCTAATTCAATCATCCATCGTATTGTAAGCAGCAGTTAGAAACGCCTAACACTTTAATCTTACGTCGTGCGACGTTTTGGCGTCCAAGAAATAAAGAATGAGATTGAGTTCTGAGAAGCTTACGCTGCTAGCCAAGCCTTTGCGTCAGTGCGTGGGAGTTTACGTCACTGGGAGAAAAGCACGTCGACGTCAACACAAAATGACGACATTGTCCATATGATCGTATAAAAAAGCCTTCGGGCGCGAAAATAAATAACTGTCAAATCAAATTGTGAAATTCAAGGCGTTGTCATCGCATTCAAACACAAAACGACTTCCTATGAGCTAGTTTCCAAGAATAAATAAAACCGCAAGCTTCTCGCGTAACTCTGGTTTAACGGACAGCATATGATTACACGCAGTGACATTCACACGCCTGTCTTTTTTATTTTCCCCATTCCAAACCACTTGTTTCTATCCTAAAACTATAGCAATGGTTCAACTTAAATCGGCGATAAGACTAAGGACGCGTGGAAGGTTGCACGTACCTATATACATGCGCTAATCAGTTGACTACTACAAGCCCTATGCTTACGGGCAGAGCGTGGAACCGCTACTAGATTTGCCTCTATATACAATTAACCGAAACGTCGTGTGACCTGCTTGTTTACATCTTCAGTCTTGCCGCGGTCGTGTGCGCCACTGCATGCATTTGAACCAACCGTTTAACCGCTGTATTACTATAGTTTACTGTAAAGAAAAACACGAAACGGTCTTGTCACAGTGCTTTCCTGAAAGAGAAATAAGGTCAATCCCTCTGTAGAATTGGACTTACTTTTATACCTTATATGACGTCTTTTTAACCGAGCACATTAAAGGGTTCCCTTATGGGAGAAAGTATATTAATATCACCAAATACAAACCAACAGTTTCGATAATAATATTTTACAAACCCCGCACTCGGGACTCGCACAAGCCATTTACGCAGAGATCAAAGACAAACGCCGAACTGACTCTAAAAAGGGACGAAATCGAAATAAAACTGCAATGTATATTCTAATATAGGCCTCAGACCGACTTGACCGCATAAATTCGTATCCAATTATATTTTCGCTTCCAGTCAATCGCATGCGGTGGTCTTTAAGGTCCCTATTATGTCAGCGCATCTCTGTCACGGCTAGCATTTAATGATATCCTATATACGTCTTTGCCTCAGAGCGTGGACCCGGGTTAATTCGATGCAATTACCGGTTCAGATTTCGGAAGCAAATGCGACAGAACAGCAGCCAAGAACACAGTCCAATACACAACGGAAGCGGTCGTATCGCCTTAAAGCTCTGTTAATACATATGGGAGTGAAAACTTATATTCTCGTGGGTGCAACTTACGTATTATAACTTTGAGCTTTGGGGTGCGTTAAAATTTAAACCTCGACTCTTAAGTGCCATTTACCATTTAAAGAGTAAATAAGTCGCTATGTAAACTATTACACCACCAAGGCGGTCTCCGTTTGTGTATTTAATTACCAATTTATTGGTGTTTAAGATTTAACGACATTTATCGTAACATAATATATACTTGTAGTTCACTAGCACTGCTTGACATATAGTACAGGGGGGTGGGGGGAGATGAAACACCTTTTCATTCTATTTTTTCGTCCCATTTAGTAGTAAACAAAGAACATTCAAAGAATTATAAAACCGTAACCTCACGACTTCCATAGACCGTTGTTAATTGTTTAAAACACGATCAGGATATTTGGATATTATGTGCTAAAGGTGTCTTAACTTTCCCCACTCTACTATATTACAACTATATTGACTAAAAGCCTATACAACTGCAAATATATGTCTATACAGTCTGTTCACTTCTTCCATTTTACTCAAATTTCATTTTCCTCACGTCGGACCTAACTTAAGTGGGTAAGAAGCTTATCAAAATTCAAAATTTGAGAAAATAGGGCGCACGCTTTTCAAAGGCTTGAAACACGCATTGCTTTTACGCACTGCAGCATAATGATAAGCATTTACGTTTCACGGCGCTCGCTAATTGCACCGCCTGTAGAACGATCGACAATAAAAACGTTGAATTATTTTCGTTCCCACACATTCGCTTTTGACAAGTATACAGGATAATAACGACCAAGTGTAAGTATCGTTATTGACCTAGCCATTCATATACACTGCAATTAATCTACATACTTTACTGTACGGATTGAGCACAATTGCTTACAACATGTTTTGTTTATAATACTGTAGGGGAAGATGGTATACCAATATTATCTAAAATCCATATTCCTGATCGTATTTTATACATTTAACAACGCTCTTTTAGAATCGTGGGCTATGGTTTAAAGTTTTGTTTTAAATAACCTTTGTTTACTATATCAAATGGGGGGAGAAAAGAAAACTAAAACATGTCCCATCTTACCCCACCCTAATATACTGAACCATTAATAGAACCGTACGAAAATAAACATAAAACTGCGGTAAATATATCACGTCTATATAGCTTACAAGATAAGACCGTAAATAAGCTTTATTTCAAAGCGCCAAATCGCGTTCAAACTGGCGCCGCGCAGGGCAATAACAATATAACGCTAAAGTTTCGCAATTACACTTTATTACAGACTCGACATTATACCGTAAATACACTATACCGGGGTTTCATATATTACGTTGAAATGCGAAATTGTGAAACTTTAGAAACAAGCTTATTTCAAGCTAAACCCAGAAAAACAACAACAACAGCAATCATTTCAAAGCACAATATACTTGTTTACACTGAACTGGAGCAAATAAAATATTTATAAAAAGTAAAACATTTTCTTAGTTATTTAGCTATCTTGGTACAGAAAGGGCTAGACTAAAACAGCTGCAAAATACAAGCTGTATCGTAGCTATACTTGCTATAGTGTATCCATTGTTTACTATACTAAGCTATAAACACTACTGTAACGCCGCTTTGAAATAAATTCACACAGCCGCTTATATCCAGCTTCATATAATAACTGCCATTGTACTGAACCATGGCTGCTACAGTTATTGTTATGCGAACTACCACAGACTACACTGCTGCAGCAAATCATTCTGGCTTCTGATAAACTACTTCCTGTTCATAGTGCTGTGGTATTCAAATGACCTGCGTTGGAGAATTTCCCGCCAAGATTTTAACGCAAGTTTGTAGTGATTGGCGCCCGACCAAACTACTGTTTTCGCAGGCAGCTTTTAACTTTAAATGTGTATTAAACTCCTGTGGGTACAAAAACGATTTCCACGAATGCTCCTTCTTCACAAAGCAGTTTGCAAAACCTACAGGCTACAGGCGCGTATATGAGATCAGAAAACCATTTTAATGCTGCGCCAATCAGTTTACAACAACCTAGGCCCCAGGTGCGTATATATACTCATGCGTCTGAACTGCGAACTTTTCAACGCAATTTAATTCATGATGCTTGCGGGTCAAACAAAAGTCGCCATGGTCAGGCTTAAGCCTTTTATGTTTCTCAAGCCTTCGGGCCGTGACAGAGGCAACAGGTTAGGCCAATTTTAACGGGCGATACCCAGGACACAAGTTTGTTTTAAATTAACGTCAGATTTATCTCTTCCTTGCCTGACACTGAGATAAATACTGTTTGATGGAACTTTCACAGCCGTTTTAGTCAACTTGTTTTTGTACTTGACAGCACGCTAGGTTGAGCGTCAACTGCATTTATTACGAACTACAGCATTAAGCTGTCACTTGTCTTTAGCAGCTGGGACTGCATTTGAAGATCATGCATTTCCACGTATGAATGTCAAATGATATAAACAGTACTTGGAAGCAGCAATGCGCATTCAGAATGCTATACGCATCATAACAAATCATATTCTAATTTCACTGCAAAGCATTGCTCAAAATTTAGACCACTGTTCAATAATTTTCCTAACAACAAACAAGACTAAAAAACTGTTTTTTTCGCCAGTTTTTTAAGATTAACATCTCTACATCTTTCTTATTTTGCGGCGACTTTAAACATGAGCCTAACACTACTAACTAACTTAATTCCTAATCTTAAAGGATAAGGTCACTTAAACCGCATGTTAATATTTCCCCTTTGATGATCAAAGGCGATTCTTGATCGCCTAAATTTAAATGAAAACATGAACATCTCTTCAAAGGCAGGGTATATACAGACCGACTCTTAGCCCTGAACAATAGAAAAGACGACAAAGTTACGACCTGATACCCCACGTAGCCTGACAAGTGCTATGCTAGCTTGTTCACTACCACTTCATCTGCGTTGGCAACTAATTTGAAACAAACACAAGTACCACTTGTCCCTACAACTCCACACAACTGGAATTTTGGGCATTTTTTGAATCCTTTGTTGTCTGGAACACATGCCTTTCGCATATTATAAGCTATAATGTGTTTGTGTTTTACATTTCGGTTAAACCGAGCCAGCACCTGTTACTGGTTAATCATAAGCTCATTTATAATATCCAGCATGCCGGGATAAACATTTAAATCAACAAAGAGCAAATTAATAGTCAAGAGCGTAGCTGAACATACCGCTTGAGTTTATATTGCTTGGAATACGGATAAATATTTACGGAGCACGTTCTGACTTGTTGTTATAACCAGAATCGATTTGTCTTTTTAACCTCTATTCATACAATTGGACTCACCTAACCTATTTAAGTATACGTTATGTCTACAACAACATAATAGCAAATTATAAGTTAAATGCTTTGATAGACGATCCTAACTTGCCTTTTGAATCGCATTGAACGATTCGCCAACCAAAGTTAAAAAAATATTATTTTATGATATATTTATAGCCGCATAATAAAAACAATAAAGTAAAATATATTTTCGTAAATCCTTTATCACCGAATTATTGACAATTCGGTTTGTGTATACTCGCATTTTTGTAGCATTATTATACAATAGTGCTCTCGTGTGCCATGTAGCGGATGGTTAAAATGACAAATTATGGGTCATTAAATTCAAAGGTCATTTTTTTACAAAATACGTTTTCTTGGTAATTTTAAAATAGTGACAATAATAGATTTCAAACCAATAAACATGTAACAGGAAAATGTTAAAAAAACGGTAAAAGTTTAAATATTTCATGAACCTTTGTTTACAGAAATTTGAGAGCTTTTAAATTCTGTCGGTTGGTTTCTGTCCGCGGCAGTATTCTACGTGCCAGAAGAACAGCACGCCTCATGTTAGTTTTCCGTTAGTAAATTGTCACGCCTTGTAACCCATAATGTACAGAATTCATTTTAGTTGTAACAAATAGATTTTCTCCATGTAATCTCCCCATGGGGCTTGGTCAACGAATTCCCATTTCATATTTCCGCTAAAAACTTCGTCCAAAATGTCTTCGGTAATTTCGTAGGGTGGGCCTGTCCAAGTGCGGAGCTCTTTAAACTGCGTAACACTTAGCAGGTACTTACACCCTTGTTTCATTAAGCCGCTGACCGCTCGGGCATATGTTGCACGGTCCGTTACGCCTACAGATTGAAACGACCCTGTGTCCCAAACGGCATCGAATTTCCCTTCTGTTTTCTCTCCTGTAAGCTCAAAGAAGTTGCCAGCGTACAAAGCAAGCTTTGTGTTTTTCGCTTTGTATATGGTAAAGCCTCCGGATTTCGAAGTATCGTACTCAAGCCCTTGTTCTTCTAGAAAACTTTTCAATGCAAAATCAGAGCAATCGTTACCAACTACATCGAATCCTTCATCTGCTAACCATTTTAGGTCCAACGATTTTCCGCAAAAAGTTAGAAAGACTCTTGAGCCACTGCCTGCATCCCCACTTATAAGTGACTTGTGTTTTTTCAGCATTTCGCTCACAGTTGGAGCGTATGTGTCTTCCTCTTCGGTTTGCTCGTCTGTCTTATCATGATGGTGACTGCTTTCAATAACTTCACCATCTGGCCTTCCACCAGCAGATTCCCACCATTTATTCCAGTCGTCGATAGACCAATCTCGATCCATATTGTAGCAACTGCACAACTTAGACCACAAATCCAACAGGTAGAGCAAGTTTCAGCAGCTGTAAATACTTTTGCTTTTTACAAACGCAGCAACACGCCCTCGTAAAAGCAGAGAAGCGTCTGGTCACGAATGGATGAACAAAATAACACACATGGTTTTCCTTAACCCTGCCGCAGGCAAAAGAACACGAGTACAAAATCTTAAACAAATAAAAAACTGTACATATTCATATTTGTTAAAGATACAAATTTGCAACATTTTATTGCTTATTTTTTAAATTTAAGTTAAAATTGCTAACCAAACTCTGGTGTCATTACGCCTTGCGCGTATGGGATCTAGTTTTAAGATCGTTTATTGCAATTGCATTGGAAAACGCCACGCATCCTGTTTTCCGTTACTTCGGGTGTATATTTAGTTAAAAAAAAATAATTGCCAAATATAGAACAGTATTACGAAAAGTTGTTTGTGTAGACACAAAGAGAGAGCAGTACGAACATTTTAGGACTAAATTAGGTAAACTGTAGCGTATTTTTATGTTATGCACTTTAGTTACAAAAAGTAACGTATAACTTTGGCGTAATGTATTGTATTTGTGTGTCGTGGTTCATTATTAAGTTGCTGTTAATACATACAAGAAAAACCTTTTATTGTTTTATTTCCAAATACAGAGTCTAGGATTTTAATATCAACAAACACAAGTAAAATGGGAGGATTATTTAGCTCAATATTCAGTTCTCTGTTTGGACAAAAAGAAAGACGTATTCTAATTCTGGGTCTAGACGGTGCTGGTAAAACTACAATCCTGTACAAGTTACAAGTTGGTGAAATTGTGACAACAATTCCTACTATTGGATTTAACGTCGAAACGCTGACGTACAAGAACCTAAAATTCCAAGTTTGGGACCTTGGTGGCCAGACAAGCATTCGACCATATTGGAGATGTTATTACAGCAACACAGATGCTATTATTTATGTGGTGGATAGCATGGATAGAGAAAGAATGAGCGTCTCGAAACAAGAGCTAGTGGGCATGCTGGAAGAAGATGAGCTTAAAAAAGCGATTCTCGTCGTTTTTGCCAACAAGCAGGACATAGAGGGAGCACTGACGGAAACAGAAGTCGCTAAAGAGCTCGGACTCGCTTGTATAAAAGATAGGAAGTGGCAAATATTCAAAACGAGTGCTGTGAAAAGCATTGGACTTGACACTGCCATGGATTGGCTTGTAAACGCAATACAGTCGCAGTGAAAAGTCAAACTGCATGACGATGCCTTGACACATACATACGGTGCTGCTCTTCAATATACGAGCTGAAATTTCGAGCATTTTCGCCGGAAAAATAGTATTTTAGAGCTCGATCTATTGTTTAGAAATCACGAAATTGAAAAATGTTTTTTTTATGCATTTAGTCAACTGCTACAAGATGGTTTTGTATAAAAACATATTTATTCCTGTATAATTTAGTTTTATGTTTGTTTTGTCCCCAGAATTTGTTACTTATTCAAGGTCTCGGAGTTTTTTATTTTATAAAACATACTGAAATGTAGAATGTTATATGTGGATAACAGAAGCGCTGTAACTGTTTTTAGATGCACCTACACAAGATTGTAGTGTACAATACTAAAGTAGTGCCTCTGTTAGTTGGTGTTTTCGTCAAGTTTTATTACTTTATTATTTCAATCAATTAAACTCTATATATTACAACATAAAAAGTAATTTGTTAAACGATCATTGGCTAGCAGTTAGGTGATAAAACTATAACATAGCTTATTTTATTTCATAGAATATGGGTGAGGTCTTAATTATTTACCACTTAAACACAGAGTGTGTTTAGTAAGACAATATGAATAACAAAGCATGTAGAACCATTAATGCAATGTCTGTGTTTGACATCCTGTTCAATGCTCAACAATGAAGGCATATGTATTATTTGGCAAGACATTGCTCCAACCCAGTGATCCCTTATAGGTTTACTAAATTGTCAACCATACAGAAAAACAATCACCAACAAAATTACATATGGTAACACAACAGGTTCTGTTGATAAATAAGTTATGTTCATACTGCTGGGGTAATAGGCCAAATCTGGTTTAAATCGTATGTGCTCTGACAGACTATTAATCTGGAATAGAATCTATATCTCTAGCACCTAACGGTCCAGTAATCTATACCACCCTTAATCCCTTATATATGAATGAATGTAACTTACTTTATCTTCGCGTGGCCGGAAAACGACAGTCGTTATCACACGGGTTTAACACCTTATGCCAGCTTACGGGTTACCATGTGGGTGAATATTTTTTGTGGGGATTTTTTTTTCATGTATGGCTGATAATTTGGACAACCCATTGGTAACCAATGGGTCGGAGCAATTGTCACTAAGTGTCTTGCCCAAGAACAAATACTGCCACAATGGTAGGAGCGTCAAGCCTTGAAAAGATTACCTCTGGGTTACAGGCAGGCGCGCTAACCACTATGCCACAGCGCCGGACAAATATATAGAACATAACAGCATTGCACAATCTCTCACAAGTTATTTCATTGCAATGTTAATCATTTTAAGAACAACATGCATGCTAACAGTTTAAACAGCTTGCACATTTCCTAAACCACCTAATTCCCTGTATTTTGATTAGAAAAAAACATGTTTAATGATTTAATTAATGTAATACAATAAATAAAACGCTATGACCGTAAATGACACGCAAAATAAAGACGTAAAAATACAATTGGCCATGTATATAGTTCAGAAACCTTACATTTAGACCAAAAGATTAAAAAAAGGAAAATGGTTTGTGATCTGTATTTACAAAGTCAGGGTTTGCCCTAAGCACGATTTTATCTGAAAATAATAATATAAAAGCTAATGGAAAATTGTATGGACCACATTAGATTGAAAAAAAGTAACAAAATGCTTGGTTAAAGCCTTGTAGGATTACTACTTTCGAAACAAATGATTTTATAAATGCCATTTGAATGAAAAAATTGTATATAATTGTTAAATGCAATTTTATTCTATGTAAAAAACTGTTTCATAATATAATTATGTTTACAGTACTGGCTTTTAAACAGACTGTGTGCCACTAGCAGAAAAGGAAACAATGTTAGATAATTCAGTGTGCAGATTTAAAAACAAAGTGTTTTGTAATGTAAACACTAGGTTGAAATAGGCCATATTGCGTGGCCTACTTTGTGACTATGTTTGCAAGTGTGTGCAGAGAATTAAGTCTGTTTGGTCATTCTAACAAGGCACTGATAAGAAAGAATTGAAATAAAGGACCTCATGCACCAAACAAATAATATTTCTATCAAAAAAACACATGATTTCGGTATAAAATTGTGTAGCAAAAGTTTTTCCCACCAAGCTTGTTTTTCGGTACCGTTTAGAATTGTGGGGTTAAAAAAATAACAGGTTAAAGATGAAAAATATAAATTGCAAGGTCTAATACAGCAGAAAAAGTAAGTTGCAATTAGTGATTATACTGGCTTGTCTAGTGATCAATGATTAGTGACAACTAAGAGAAAAGAAATGTGTAAAACAAAATAAAACTACAATTCCTATATCAAATGCAAAGTCAATGTACCTGGTGAGTCTTAAAATGACTATTTCAAACTGGATAAGTAACTGAATGTATAAAGAAAACAATTATAAGAGACCGAATGATTAAAACAAACACAATACAGTACAGTGGGAAAAGATGGGACACCTTTAGCACATAAGATCCAAATAACCTGATCACGTTTTTTAACATTGGCCTATGGGAGTTCTGAGGATCTGGTTTTATAATTCTTTGAATGCTATTTGTTTACTACCAACTGGGATGAGAAAACTGAATTAAAAGGTGTTCCATATTCCCCCACCCTACTATATATTTAATGTGCTTGAACTGATAATGAAAATTGTTATGTGGAATTGGAGCAGAAACATCTATCGTAAATATCTGATGTTTAAAATCTACGAAAGAAATGCAGAACTGAAACAGTTGAAGAGAAATTTGATAGCGGAATCTTTGGATCAGGAGGGCGCAAAAAAAAACATAAATTCACCCAAAAAAAGTTTAAAATATGTTGAGAAAATACATTCTCATCACTTGACAAGTTCCTAATGGGCAAAGGGCTTTAGATTCTGAAAATCAGCATTCAGCTTCACTTTTTCAGGCTTGTATCACTGCTGCGTTAGTTTCCTAAAGGTAAGACATCGCACAGAGGTAGGTACAGTGGGGCAGGTCACTGCAGCATTCATTATGACATCACAATAGCCATTATGACATCACACAGCAACATCACTCGTCATTAGAAGTGGGTTAATGTATTCAAACCCTTCAAAATCTGCTTGATCTATTTTCCCAATAACAGTCGCCTCAGTGGGTGTTAGTTGTACAGGTTCCTATAATATAATGGATGAAAGCAACTTATATCCTTATTAACTTATTTATTCTTGCATGGCAGGGCAAGACAGTTGTTGTATTATGAATATTCTTTTTTATTACATTTTATACATTTCTTGCATGCTAGCAATTATTGTTAAGTGTTTTGCCTAAGGAAACACTTGTCTATAATTGTGGCAGAATCCAGCTTTGAACCCATAAACTCTGGTCTAGAGGCAGGTACACATGTTACATATTCACCTAATATGGCTCAATCAGTTTCGTATTTAAAACAAATCTGGTATACATAGAACATATAAAAGCCAGTATTTGTACAAAATATGTTTACAACTCACCTGGGTAAACTGTTTGTCGAAATTATCCAATCCCAGGTCATCCTCTATGTTAGGTTTATATGGGGGAACCACCTAAGAAGAGAAGAGTAAATTAGGATAACAGAAATATTCAAAATATTACTATTTAATAAAAATAACAAATAAAAATGTTTGAAATTAACTTAAACTTTAGATTTCAGAAATAGTAGATAGTAAATTCTGTAAAAAGATCTTTAAAAAAAATTTCAAAAACATATTCCCCCTTTTTTCTAGTTTTAACAACTTTTTACATTAGTGTTTCTTACCCTTTCCACTATGACCCAAATATTTTGAACTCTGTTTCTTAAAATAAATAAAGGGTGGCACATTTAGGTCGTCTTGCAACTGACTATTCTATTTTATATTTTGTAAAGCAGAGGTCCTACAGTGTAACATGCCATGGGATCTTGGATTTAGGCCAGAGTTAACCGATTATTCCAAACATAAATGATAAGAAGCGAACTGTTTTACAGTCAAACAAAACAGAAACAATAAGGACTGACTTGTCTCGATTGCAAAAGATCCCAATCAATTGTGCGAAAGAATTGATGATCAAGAATATCTTGGAAACCACTTTCGTGGTTGCAGCCTAACCTGTCCTGAAGAGAAATTTAAATTTAAAAAATTAAAAATATATATAACAAAAGTGTTTAAAAAATAAAAAACGATTTCTTTTTAAAAAAATGAAAAAAATATATTTAATTCAATTTAAATTTAAAGTTGAACCAACCACTGGTATCTTGTTTAAGAAGCCTTTTAACACAGATGAAGCTTTGACAGACAGAGACCGTGGGATTCGAATCACTTTTTCTAGAATAACCTGCGTTTAACGAAAATTATAATAAAATTAGAAAATTAGAATTCAGTTTTTTTAATTTGATAAATAAGTTTATTTTGTAGCGGCCCATCTTGTGTGTGTTTGGTGAAGCGTACACGAGTGCCCTTTTTCGTACAGTCGTACCATTATCTTTCGTATAAATAACGCGTCTCTTGTTTATTCCCCCTCTTAGTTTACCTCTCGCAATAAACCATTATGCAACCGTTACAATATCAAATTTAAATGCACCTGGAAAAGATAATCTTCAGTATTTTGTTCTGGATTATCGGTCATTCCAACAATATCGAACGGACTTCGGCCAGCCATCATTTCAAACATGAGGACACCTAGTGCCCACCAATCCACGGAGAAATCATAATCCTCTCCACGTAGAATCTCAGGTGCGATGTAGTTGGGCGTCCCACAGAAAGTTGACGTGTTGACACCTTTCCTTATTCCCTCCTGTAAATTTTGTAAAGTTTTGCTAAGTTAAAGTTTGAGTTAGGGTATTGCAAAATGATTGCAAATTGTTCTGTCTACTTTCCTCTGTTGTAATTTTGATCTGTTTTATTTTCACAGACATGTGTAGAACAGAATTTCTTATACCTTTCTGTTTGTATGTTTTGAATGGTTTTACTTGATACAGATGTTTATAAGGTTTGTTAATTTTTTAAATGTTAGTTTTCTCAAAAATGATAACAGCTTGATAGCTATGTCTAATTTCTTTTTCTTTTTAACTATGTATATAAATATATATATATCCCATTTTAGAAGGTAGTATAAATATTCATATAAAAGTTTTTTTACTTAAAACCCAAATATAAACTCACTTTGCACATCCCGTAGTCAGTTAGCTTGATATGTCCATCGCTGTCCAGCAAAACATTATCTAGTTTCAAATCTCTGTATATGATTCCTTTCTCATGCAAGAAATGCAATGCTAGAACAATTTCCGCAGCGTAAAATCTGGATGGAAATTTACGTTTAAAACAAAAGTATGTTAGCTGAGTATGTTTACATTTTAAAATTGGAATGTTTTTATATTAGTGAGAAATCCTATTGGATTTGCTCTAAGAAGTAAATCCCTAACAAATCTGTTACAAGCTCTTACTTAAACAAATCATGCAGATAATTCCAATATAAGCTTTTGTGAGTTGGAAACACTTTTATAAATAATGTATGTAGAATGTATTATGTAGTATAACAATTTTGTGATAAAGTTACATTTAATCAAGTAGGCCTACTGTAAAAGTTTACACTTTTAAGCCATAAATTGTGATATTTATTTTCACTCAAAACAATATACTCTAAACTTATAGACACAAGTGGAAATATCAATATCCCTTTACAAACATTAGAAAGTGGCTTTAACTTTTAACAGTACTGAAGCATTGGCATAACATCAATTATTATAACCAAGAGTTATTATGCTTTAGCACTTCAGTTATACACGTTAAAATGACTTTTACCCTGTTGTTAGGTGTCTATACAAACAAGCAGAGCCAAAGTATATTGCATTCACCACATTAATCAATGAGGTTCTGTATGTTTGACAACTATGAGTGTAACTATATTTTAACAATGTCACCCCAGATTTTATGAACAAAAACTTGACTTCTATTTAATAAAGTAGATTAATAAGTTCAAGTACAAGTCATGAAGATACCTTGCATGTTCTTCGGGTAGTTTACGCTGTCGTTGCATATGGAACATTAAGTCTCCACCATTAACATATTCAATGACGAAAAATAAACGCTCTGGTGTCTGGAACATAAATAGGTTGACGTTATTGTAAGAGGTAAGTGCTAGATACTAGATTCCACTACAAATAAGGAGAAAGCAGTGTAATATACTAGTACAGTGGGGGAAGATGGGGCACTTTTTTTTTGTTTTTTTGAGAAAATAGAATGAAATGGTGTCCTATCTTTCCCCACCCTACTATACTGTACTTTTGAATAGTAAATATGCATTTTTTTAATAACTCAAATAACCATCATGTAGTTAAAAACCAAAAACTTATTACAACAATGGTATTTTTTCTGTCGCAGTAGAAAATAAGGCTGGTGCCATTACCACAGCAGTTGGGTAATGCCGTGGTAACTTCATATACTAATATCACCAATTTAACTCCTAATATTAAAAATAAGTGGATAAATTTAACAACAGGCGATAAAATAATAACATTTATGCAAATTTTGACTTGGCTGTATGAGAATAATATACACTAATAGTGTACAGCAGGTGTACATTAATAGTGTCTAACACTCTAACTTAACATGTAGGCTATAGATAGTATTATATGCTGTTTTACATCCTAACTTAGAGAAATAAAGTCATAAAAAACAATATAATATTATATATAAGATATGTTAATGTATATTATATATGATAGGATACTTCAAGTCCTGGTATTACTAAACAATGCATGTGTCACAGGCTCACAGCTAAACCAAATATACACAGGAAGTTAGATTATGAATAATATACAATCTAACACACATGGCCATGGCTCCCATGCGAGTATTAAGTAACACCACACAGTCACATACAACCACAATGATATTAAACCAATGAATTGACCAGTAACACGCTGGGTGTTGGGGTAATTTGGCAAATTGTGTCCTAAATCCAAGGTTTGGTGTTGCCCTGCCATACAACCTTATCCTTACAGAATTGAGCCAAGGTATTATTTTGTTTCATTGTAAAATGAATTTATGTTCTTTTACTTTTTTTACACAACTAAATAAAAATGACCGTTTAAAATAGCATGTGATTTGATGTGAGTATTCTAACACAAGTCAATTGATTTTCTGTGTAAAAACCAGTGTGTGTGTTTCTGTATAGTATGCTGTATGTGGAAGTGCTAAACATTGTCCTGGAATTCACAAAGGGAGTGAACTGTCTAGATATGTTTAACACCCTTCCTAACCAAAGTTATTTCAATTATTCATTAAATTTTACTATTTTGTCTGAATCATTCTATGTGAAGGCTAAACTATGACACACATAAGCCTAAAATCAAAGATGAATTTTTGTCGAAAAAAAGGCAGAAACCTGTAAATCCAAGGAAGATTTCGAATATTGTCTAAATAACTCGTTAAAATGAACCCACCTGAAAACAAGAATGAAGGCCGACAAGAAAAGGATAATTTGAGGCAGTTTCAAAAACATGTTTCTCTGTTTGCACCCAATCTATATCTTCTTCATCAGTCACTAACTCTTTCTTTATTACCTGGGGAATATAAAAAGGATGATTTTAAATATAAATTATGCATATTGTTGTATAGTATGCAAAACTATGCATATTATAGCTATTGCATGAATTTAGTTTAAGCATTTAATTAAGCAAAAATATTTGGAAACGATGCATCCGCCATGATACTACATAACATAGATTTATCTCTTTAAATTTGAGTCTGACTACTGCATCAAAAAATAAAGAAAAGTTAATAAACTGAAAAGACTAACCATATAAACATAACTAAAGTTATTATAAACATGCATATTGTTAATAACATAGTGTATTTAAGTGGCAGAAGAAGTGTGGTCGCTTCAATCAAAGGCGCCAAACATGGGGTGGCATGGTAGGCAGGTCCACCCTGGAATATCTGCACTGCATTAATCAGTAATTATTTAAACCAAATTTGTTTACAAGAATGCACATCTTACTATTCCTACCTCCCTGAATTTTAAAATGTTTGGCTATTATGGCTTTAACAATATTAATACTAAAACAACAAGCATTTCAAGATTTCAAGACATGTCTTACCTTCATAGCATACATTTTGTCCGTAGATTTTAACTTGACCAGTAAAACTTTAGCGTAGCTCCCTCTACCTATCACCTTAAGCATCTCAAAGTCTTTCAAGCCAAACCCGGGAGCATTTGGACTCGCTTGGTCTGAGCTTGCCTGCATTGAAAAAATATTCATATCATATGAACAGAGACATCACCGAGGTTTGTTTATATTTTGTATATATTGGTGTTTGTTTACACAACACATAAGGTGTGACAACTAACTAGCTTCGGTAATTTGACAAGCAGAATGAAGGAGGTATATGCAGTAGTTGTTTTAAGTTTTGTTTGTAAATCTGGGGCGACATTGTTAAAACGCAGTTACATTCATTATAGCAAAATCTAGGGTGAAATTGTTAAAATACAGTTACAGTCATGTAAATGCATCAGTTGAAAATTTGGCGATACTAAAACACAAAAACATTTGCTAATTGTTAATTGTTCTCACCTTACTGTCTTGGCTGTCACCTGAATCTAATATTGGTCCACTTTCGATAGGAATTCTTGGATGTTTTGGTTTCTTTATCTGCCGTAATATCCGTTTTAACTTGTACCACCTTCGTGCACCGTGCCTGAAGTAATTGGAAATCAAGAGTAAGAAAAATTAGGAAAAAACAGTTGATTTCACACAAATGTTAACAATTTTTTAGATATGTACCAAGCCATTTAAAAATTTTATTACACCAAAAATTTGATTCGTTCGGCAGATAAAATGTTGGTAGGCGCAGCATATAATACAATTAACAATCTTATCAGGAGAGCTATTTATTTTTATATTATGTATGCCTAGTAAAACAATATTGAATACTAACAAAACTATTTTTTAACTCTAAACATTACTGAAAATATATGTTTTTAAACCGAAAAGAGTGGAATAATATCATATCATTCATAATAGGCTGTTATGTTTGTATTAAAACGGGTTACAAATTAGTGTTTTATGTACTTTACAAAACTACCTGTACAACTTGTGTTCTCCTGGACACAATAGACCAGGTTCCACAGGAATACCAAGAAATATATGGAAAAGTAAAACAGTTTCGTTGTTATGCCTGTACAACCTCAGCGCTTCTGATAATTCAAGCTGTAATATAAAAGTTGGTGATGAGTAACAAAAAACTTGGAAGTTGGAAGAAATTTTTATTCATGTTATTTCCAAACACTTATACTCCGACTGTCCGACACAATAGACTTAGCAAATTTTGATAATCTCATTTGAAACACAAATGAACCTTTCATTAGAAGAATAGAATGCAACTTTTTAATTGTAATTGTAATTTTATAAACCTGTGAAGATATGGTGCATGGGTCTCCCTCATCATCCATCCACTTTAAAGTAAAAACTTGAGCATCGGGAAAGTTACAATTTAATCGCACCTGTAGGTATGGAACGTATAATGAGTGTTACTGTGTTGGTAACTTTTACCTATGTGTGCTGACTGCTGGTAATTTGTGAAGTTAAATGCTAAGTGTTATTTAATGTAATAACATTATACATGTGAACTAAAACCATACACATGAATGAATGTAACTTGTTTATCATCGCATGGCCAGAAAGCGACGGTCGTTATAACACTGGTGTTCTGTTTTATACACCTTGTGCTAGCTTACGAGACTACGAGTTATCACGTAGACACGTATGTTACTTTTTTAATTGAATAGTATAAGACGTGGCTTAATAATACTTCACTAGCACTAAAATATTTACATAAAATCCATCTAATTTTATACACATTATATACAGTAAGTGCTGCGGAACATTGGTAATTGTTATGCCTATGCAAAACTTGAATTAATTAAATATTCACCATTGTAAATAACTCCTCCATTTGTATTGTATGTTCCAGGTGAAGTGAGAATGCATGACCACTGTAATATACCTTTGCCAATATTTGATGTGAACCAGCGTCTATGGACATTTTAACTATGTCTCTAAACCTATAATAACTAATATAATGTTAAAGGTATAATATGTTGAATTCTTAAACTGAAGGTAACTTGCTTTATCCTCGCATGACAGATGTTCTGTTTCATACACCTCGAGCCAGCTTATAAGTTACCATATATGTAACACACACATACCACTTATAATATACACACATTAACTTTACAGAACGAATATATTAAAAATAAGAACATATTTACAACTGTTTGGTCACATCACATACGTGAAATAATGTATTCTAAGTTTTAATAAACAACGAGCAAATCGCCAAACATTTAATTCATGTTAAATTCCTGACCAACTTTTGTTCACACCTGTAAGCCAAAACGCTTTTTCTATGGCTACGTGCTTAAACACCCTGCCTGCATAACATGCTAAATCGTTTAGAATGGCCGCGGTCTTTAACTTGTTCCTAATATAATTTAAAACCTGTAATACATTAACATTCCAACACCCTGTAACAACATAAACAAAAACCAGAACGTTACGGAATTTCTTAAATTCTAGTTCTGGGTTCGGCTTTTTATTCCCGTAGTGGGCGACAGACTGCAAACTTATAACTGGGGTGTTGCAGAATCAGACTTTTATCAAAGAACTGCTTTAGTACAAGCTATGTTTTGCTATCATACTTAAAATAATATACAGATACTTGCACAGATTGGCACAGTATCATGAAAAATCAAGAGTGTGCGCATTTTTTTATTTCGGCAAATTAACGCGTTTGAAACTTTGTACATATGATTTATTTTGATTGAAATAAAATCTGGCAAGGAGCATAGAAAATTAATACATATACACAAAACAAAAATTATTATGTAGCACTCGTTTTTCTTTCTTTTAATTCCATTTCTTGTCTCAGCTTGTGGCATCTTTCCGAAAGTCGTGAACGGCTAGAAAATCTGTAACATTAAAAGATGTATATAATGTATTGTATTGTTATACTAGAGTATAAATTTGCGACAAACTGGTAGCGTTTTAAATACATAGACGTCATTGCAGGGATGCATATTAAAACTAATATTGTGCCTAAACGGTACAATTTTTCGTGTTGTATGTACTTGACTTTGTGCTACCATAGAAGGACTGCATAAATTATAATGAGCCTTTTACCTGCTTGTTTTAGTAGATTGTAAACCAATGGTACCAAACTTTCTGTCTTTCCAGCGTTCCTATTACGAAACATTGATCAAACGAAGAAAGAATAAATACATGGAAAAATTAGTATAGGTTAAATCAAAGAACATAGATATCAGTATAAACAATTAGAGATTGTTAATATTTATACCTCCCGCCTTAATGCTGGCGCACCTTATAGAATCTAATTAATCAAAGGTTCTTCTAATAACGGTAAAAGATACATGCATGCTTGCTTGCATTTTAACGAAAGGTTATGGGTTCGAGAATCGTCTCTACTACCATTGCGGGTGTTTGTGTTCTTGGTTAAGATCAATTGTCAGCGGTATACATAACAAATGAAATACTCCACTCAAGCTAATCCGCACAAAGTTACATATATATATGTGGTAACTTGTAAGTGGGCACGATCGAGGTGTATAAAACAGAACACCCGTGCGAAAACAACTGTCGTTGCCCCAGCAGTCAAGCGAGGGTAAAACAATCTATTTTATTCATTGATTGCATTAGAAATCAAACCCCACCTGGTGGAACTTGGTCGCACAAGATGTAGAAGCACAGCACAGGAACACGTAGAGGAAACTGTCCCTAAACCTTTTGTTCATGAAGCAATATACGATCGGGTTAACGCAGGTCGATATGTAAGACAGCAACTGAAACAATAAATCTTCAATTTGTATAATATTACATAAATATATACGATAACAATTGTCTTCGTATATGCTATAGCTATACAATTATTACAAATAAATGCAGACAGAACAATTGTCAAAAATCGAGACAAAAATCTATATACGGGCGATATAATATGGTCTATGAAAATAAAAACCACCGTAGGCTATATAACTCAATCGGTATAGGGGTAAGCTGTGCACAGGAACAGAGGTAAGGTATTTACATGTATAATGGGCAGATCGCTATATAGCCTAAATTTCAGGTCCCATATGGCATGCCTCACTGTTTGACCTCATCTATATAAATCATATTAAAATATTTACATGAACGATATGAATGCTTCCCTCTAAAGCAAACATTGCTCTCTTGGGTTCAAATGCTCTCCATGCATTTATAACGTATAAAGGTGTCCAGCAGACAAAATAAAGAACCTACACAAAAGGGAAGGTAAAGGAATTTTTTTAGAATAGTAGGGTGGATGAAGATGTGACACCTCTTCATTCTATTTTCTCGTCCCATTTGGTAGAATACAAAGAACATTCAAAGAATTATAAAATCGCATCCTCACGACTTCTATGGACCGTTGTTAATTGTTTAAAACAGGGTCGGGATATTTGGACATTATGTGCTAAAGGTGTCCCATCTTTCCCCACATCCTAGTATATATAATGTGAACACAGACTGTAGCTATACGACCGCTATACAGCTCTTTAGGCTTAAGGATAATATGAACCTATTTCAAACGTATGGTTTGACGATTCTTACCACAATGACAATAAACATCTGGATGACCCTTTTCTTTGCTTTCCATCGAGCCAATGCACGATTCGCACGTTCGTTCTGTTCTCGTTTTGACCGTAAGAGAAATGGTGAAGTGTTGCATTCGCTGCTCTTTACAAGCATTGTAACTGCGGAAGGCTGCAGAAACTGAAGTAAATATGAAATTTTCAGCCACATAATCTAAAAAAGAAAGACATCTCCCCAAATAACTACTTATAAAGCTACGTAGCCTACATGGTAACTCGTAAGCGGCCGCGAGGTGTATGAAACAGAACACACGTGTTGTAACGGCCGTCCCTACCCGCCACGCGGGAGCAAATACGTTACATTCATTCATTCACCTCTCCGTTGACTCTTGCAATCGCAGGGCTATTAACCGTCGAAGGGAAGCCCATAACTTTACTGTCGCATGGTAGCCGTGGTGACGAGACGCAAATTCCGTCTCCATTGCTTGTACAAGCAGCAGGTACGTAGTCGGAACTCGACCCAAGTCTTCCCCCTGTGATGTGAAAAATATCACTGTTTTAGTTAGGATGGGGGGAACGGGACTCTTTATTCTGTTGTATCGTCCCTTTAGTAGTAAACAACGAACATTTAAGGAATTATAAAACTGCATTCTCGCGGCTCCCATAGACCGTTGTTAATTGTTTAAAACACGATCAGGATATTTGAATATTATGTGCTAAGGGTTTTCCATCTACCCACACACTACTATGTCATAATATAATAATCAGTATTATGGAATGTACGTTACTGTCCTTGCTTCTAAACCGAAGTTGGTTTATATTGACGATTTAACCGAATAAATGTCCGGCGCCGTGGCATAGTGGTTAGCGCGCCTGTCTGTAACAAGAGGTAATGGGTTCAAGGATCGACGCTGCTACCATTGTGGGCGTATGTGTCCTTGGGCAAATCACTTTACCAATGAAATTTGCTATGTAAATATAATCTTAAATCACCCACAAAGTAACATACATGGTATTAATGGTATACGTTCAAATGTATGTAGAACTGAACAGTCTCCAATTTAGTTAGATTGCTCAGGAAATAAATTTAAAATCATTCAGTCTACAAGCGAAATTTATCTATTTATAAAACCTGACCAACAAATTGCCGTTTTATTGCATGGTACAAGGGGGCGAGTGGTTGATCTATTGTAATTAAATCCCGAAGAGGCGCAAGGTATTAGCCGGCCCAGCAGTTGAGAGGGCTTGTAAGTATCAGCGATTAGAACACAATGGCATCTTGCTCGCCTAATCTCAAGCGTTTGCGCTTTTCAAGCGGCGGTATCGATCGCCGACCACCGAATGAAGCTTTCCACGCTTAAGTTGCTTAAAATCGACCCCATTTTAAAAGCAGGCATTCAAGAAAATCTGGGCTTCGCAATTTGTTGGCGTTGTTAAACCGCACATCTTGACAGGTATGACGTAAAACTGTCATCTGCCAAGCGAGATCTATTCAAAAATGATGCTTTGTGTCGTAATAATAAACTGTATATAGTGGGGGGGGGGGAGATGGGCACCTTTAGCACATAATATCCAAATATCCTGATTGTGTTTTAAACAATTAACAACGGTCTATTGGAGCTGTTAGGATACGGTTTTATAATTTTTTGAATGGTCTCTCTTTACTATCAAATGGGCCGAGGAAACAGAATGAAAAAGTGTCCCGTCTTCTCCTATCCTACTATACAATGACTTTTAATTCTTTTCATTAACAATTGGAATAAGTATTTATCTTAACCTGAAAACGTAAAACTAATATTAAAACTGTAGTTTTTGTGGATTTTAAACTGCACTGCATATACCCTGCAACGGTCGCGGCAGTAGAAAATCAGCAACCAAATGTACGATTTGAAAGCGGGCACGAGTTGTATGAAACAAAACACCCGTGTTATAATTCCTGTCGTTGCCCTGTCACGCGAAAAAAAAATAGGTGTCATTTCTACATTCATTTTTTTACCTGCTGTGTTTCGGAAACTTGAATCCAGTTTAAACCGGTTCAAGATATCCCAACATATCTTTGTGTACGTCATAATCATAACGACCCCGGGGATGCAGAACATGGACACCAGAAGAAATAGATACCTAAAGTATGAAGTATAGGGGATTTATTCTTAGTGCGTATATCTGCACATACTATAATCGACTTTGCTTATAGCATTTCCAGACCATGCAGTAGGGTGGGGGAGATAGGACACCTTTTTATTCTATTTTCTCCTCCTCTTTGAGAGTAAACAAAGAACATTCAAAGAATTATGAAACCGTATCCTCACGACTCCCATAAACCGTTGCTAATTCTTTGAAACACGATCATGATATTTGGATATTAAGTGCCAAAGGTGTCCTATATTACCCCGCAGTACAATAGGTTGTAACTTGTAAGCGTGCACGGAACACCCGTGTAAAAACGCCTATCTTTGCCCCGTAGTGCAAGTATAAATAAGTTGCATACATTGATATATTGCTTAATACAACGTAATCTCTTTCTCGTAATATCTAAACTTACCATGCTTGGTTGGTAATACGGTTTGGAAAAGTCATTCTGCAAGCAGGCGAGCATCGACCGATCTTCACTATTGGGATGTTGCTTAGATTACTAAAGACAAGTGTTGGAGAAACAAGGATGAAACTAGAAATCCAAATTCCACAAATAACCTGGAAACGTAAAATAAACTTATTATCATAATATAGTAGGGTGGGAAAGATGGGACATCTTTTCGTTACATTTTCTCGTCCAATTTGGTAGTAAACAAAGAACATCCAAAGAAATGTAAGGCCGTGTCCCTTATAACGGCCCCTATATACCGTTGTTAATTGTTTAACACACGATCAGGATATTTGGATAATGTTCTAAAGTGTCCCGTCTTCCCCCACTCTACTGTTTAATATTCAAATACCCTGATCGTGTTTTAAACAATTAACAACAGTCTAAGGGAGTCATGAAGATGCGGTTGTAACGGTTCGATTTTTTACCCAGTAATACTCGCCTGTAAGACTATAACGAGATAATTTTATGAAAGACAGGATTTGGATATCTAAACATGTTTCTGGTTTGTATCATGAATTATGGAAAAATTTAAACATTTTGGTTTGTAGGGCGGTTTAATCCGACACGGTATTACTTTAACATACATAATTCAAAAGTACGGGAACCGCTCAAGTTGTGTGTTTGAAGCATGGAGCCCTCTATAGAGGCTTATAGAGGGCGCAATGGATTGAAGTAATTTGTGGAGATTTTACCTTGATAGCATGCTTTCTAGTCTGCCAGACACGGGATTTCAAGGGATGGCAGATTGAACTATATCTTTCCAAAGAGAGGGCGAGAAGTGTGAATGTAGATACGGACACGGAAGCCGCTGAAACAAAACGGGGAAGATTTAAATATAACTTTCATGAAAATACGTTTTGTCGTATATAGAAATAAAAAAATGGTTTAAAAAGTTTATGAGTTGGTTTAATTAGTTTTTTGTATAGTTCGTTGAATTTGATTTTTGTCGTTTACGCATTCCCTAGTAGCGCTTAATCCTGAATGTTATTTCGTTACAAGAATTGTCCAACTTTACATGAGTACTGGATCAAGTCCGGATTCAGGTTATTTATCGCAGTTACTTCAATTCGGCTTACCCATAAAATAGGGGATTGCTTTGCACAATACTTCACCAAAGATGAAACGTTTAAGAATCTGCCCAACCAGCGAAACGGGCATGCAGCAGACGGCGAGTAGCAGGTCGCTCACTGCCAAACTGAGCAAAAAGCAGTTTGTGACAGTGCGCATGCGCGGGTTGAGAGCCAGAGTCACAACTACCAGTATGTTGCCCACTATTGCCATACAGAACACGATCATGTACAAACAAATGCTTGCGACTTCTTTGTCTGAAATTAAAGTACAGGAGTTTAGTTATGGGTTTAGTAGCCACGCTTCTTTTTATTCGTTATGGTGTGCGTATGTTTTTCTCCGTACACGGCGTGTGGTTGTCGTTTTACCGCTTACTTCTTTTTCTTCGACAATCGTCGGTTAAATTAATCGGATTTTCGTCACTGTATTCGAAGACATAACAAAAATGTTTTGTGTTATATATTACACGCCAATACTTTATAATGTAACGTTTTTTCTGTTTGTAAAATTTCATTCTTTTCGTCGCCTTTTGTATGCGGCCTAATCAGGACTAGAATTCTAAATCCAGAGCTTTTGGGACTTTAGCTCTGCTTTTCGAAATTGGTCTTTCTGTCATTCTCCGTATAATAACAGCTTATACGAAATCCATGCGGTAGTGCGTAACATCTGTAGGATTTGTGACTAAGACCCTAAATCTCAAAACACGACAACAAAAGTTTGCCTCTTCAAAAATCGACTTCAACCTTTGCAAAAATTTAAAGAGGTATATATAGAGGTAAAAGCTAAGGGTGTGCTTTCGTTTGTATTGTTGTTGTTTTTGCAGCGATGCTAAAATAATTGGAAAACTTAATAACCAGCAATTTGTATGTCAATTCTAAACATCGGAATGTTCTTTATTTGCATTTTTTTACATTTTTTATTCTGGCAAGCTATACTTAGATAAGAAAACAATCAGGTTTTAATTGTTTACCAGTCTACATATCTATATACGATACAAGCTAATCAAAAGTACGGTTCGTGTTTTTGTAGAAACCTTTATTTTCCAATCACATCTTTAGTTGTTAAACCAACTAAAACTTACTGTTAGTTTGTTGGGTTTAACAGCTACAATTTTAATTTTAACTTTTTGTTAACCCTGAGCGTGTGTTGAAGACTCTCCGCGTTTATCATTAATTCACTTTCTTTCGTTGCTTTAATAACTTTGATATTCGCTCTATCGTATTATTGATGGCTTAGAATAAAAATTAGAGTATACTTATATGTATTTTTAATTTCAGGCACACAAAGCGAAAAAGGCAAATGTTTGGATATAGTTCGCATGAAAATTAAAAAACTTTTAATCAAGGAATAAAATATTCTTCATTAAAAACAAATCGACCTACTTCCGTGAAGGTAAATCAATTTAGAACAGTTTAATGCAACTCGAGCATAGCTGTCGATCAATTTAACGACGGAAATTTGGGTCGTTGCAATCACATAAAAGCGAAACAAATTTAAATAATTGCCGCACACCGTTGTATAAACAGCTATACGAAGTAAATAATAATAATATTTTAGTGGCTTATCTGGTATTTAAACGTATTATATTTTCGTCCGCTAAAAACTAAAACCCTTAATATATGTGCATTATCGTATTTACCTGTAAGTTGCGAGAAGTTGCTTTCATAAGAAATTGTCGAGTTATGAAAGATTTTGAAACTTCCTCTCATTTCCACCAATGTTGTTCCATAACAGGTGAATCTTGCATGCGTGGTGGAAGGAGCAGACGTAACGTTTATCTCACTCTCCATCATAGCATATAGAAAGCTATCTGTATACAATTATACAACAACCGAATTTTCAAATGTCCGGTCACTTTAAAATCTCCCTGCTTACAAAAAACAAATTATTTTTCAAAATTTCATTATATAACACAATTGTTATTATTTTTCGAATACACAATAGAAGATCGTTGTTTAAAACGAATAAGAGGAATTAACAGCAAAACGACGGGCGTAAAACATGCTACGGGTGAAATAACTTTAGAAAAACTGTCAAATAAAAGCATGCATATAGGTAAACCCACTTTTCGAACGTTTATACACTTTCTATAGTTTTAAACAAAACATGCAAAATTCCGAAACTTATAAAAACTTCCATACTTCAACTTTGAACTGTTAAACGATATATAATTTTGGAATCCATCTGCTGATATATACATTGAACATAGTCACGACCTATACAGCATCGTAGCGCGTGGACTGACCGCGTAAATTGCTTTCAGAATAATCCGCACAGCGCATGTCTATCTCGAGAACAAATCAAAATAAATCCGCTCGCAATTTAGGTGTCGCCTCAAGAGAACAAACGCCTTCTGATCTCAATTATGTTCGTCTTGCAAGTTTCTGCCTTTTTCTCTCATTTTTTTGTGCGCGTGCCTACACAAATATAAAGTAGGCAAAATGTATGGTAGGGTGGGGTAAGATGGGACACCTTTATCACATATTGTCTGACATTCTGATCGTGTTTTAAACAATTACCAATGGCCTAGGGAGTCGTGAGACTGTATTTGTTTAAATGTTCTTTGTTTACTACCAAATGGGACAAGAAAATAAAATGAAAAGGTGTCCCATCTCCCCCCACCTTATTATATAGTAAAAATCATAGTCTGTCGATCGGCATCTCATATATATTAATAAATAATTACTTATCACTATATTCTATCATGTACATATAACATATAGAATACTTGGTATCGTGATAAAAGTCTACAGTAGTCTGCGTGCTTTTTACATGCGATTTCATCTAAAGGAAGACAACACCGGGCGTAATCAACATCATAATTACCTACGTCCGTCACTTCTAAGCAGTGGCCATGACGTACATCGTTCCCAAGGGCAAGCAATTTACATTAAACGACTGTGGTTTAATTTGGTTAAGTTTTGATTAAGAGACCGGTCGTACAGAAATAGGTGTCCTAACTCACTTTATAATGACAGCTTAACTTAAACCAGAATGTCATTTAAAGGGCCTAAACACACCCCACGTCACTTTTATTTTTTATGGTAAATTCATAAAGCGACCGTTTTATTGATTCCAAAAATACTTTGCTTATTAAAATTGGTCCAGTATAGGCGGAGATATTCGTCCTCAAACAGTGATCTCTAGCGCTATCCTTTTTTTACTACGAGCTTCGTGATTGTGACGTAGGAACGTACTAGTCACGTGACTGATTCATTCATTAAAGCGAAACCTGCGTTTTTTTGTGCTTTTTTGCGTTTTTTTAGTTCTCTCGTTTTTCGCTGAAAATACTGCCTCTCGCCTTTCTGAATGAGAGCGGCCACGCTTCAACAATTTTGTGACGTGGGTAGTACACTTCTCAATTTTTTTCGCCACGCAACTTTCAAATCAGTTTTTTGAATTTTACGGTGTTTGAGCTGGAATATCTTTGGTTATACAGAACCGATTAAAACAAGTAAGGTGTCGTTGGAATTAGAAAAACACACTCTATCGATTAAAGCGAAGTACATTTGGGGTGTGTTTAGGCCCTTTAAGGTCCTACAAACGTGCAAAACGTTTTGTAATTATTCATTTATTTCGAGAGTATTGTACAGAATGAAAAGAAGAGAAAGAATAATCTATATAGTGATTGTTTAATCTAAAACAAAGCAGATAAACTAGAACCGAAAAAAGGCAGAAAAACGAAAAAAAGATAAAATGAATCAACCATGGTTTAAAGTCATTAGCACTTTAACAGTTGACGGATTTTCGTCGCTGTTTTAGTTTTACTAGCGAAGCCTGGATACTGGTGACGTCATTATCGTCATCGGTTGATTCTTTACGTCTGTTTTCTCGAATTGGGGGAAGCGATAAACGTCTGCTGCTAGCTTTGTGCCTGACAATCAAAACGTAAATTATGAAAGTAGTTTTTTTTTTTCCAAATAGACGAATAAAAAAATGAATGTATAACTCGTTTATCCTCGCATGACGGGGCAACGACACTCGTCATAACACCTGTGTTCATACACCTCGTGCCCGCTTACGAGTTACCATGTATGTTACTTGGTGGGTAATTATGTTTTGTTATTATATTTCTTCTAAGCACAGATAACCTACGTATTAGCAAACGCTATGACTTTAAATGCCCATTAGTTTAATTTAAACTTACTTTTTACTGTCACGGCCTTTCTTTTTCCCCACCAACAAAACCCCTACGTCATCGTCGTCTGACGAAATATCATCAGAGTCGATGCTGTGGCGTCGTCTACCGGTAGGCCGCGGTATCTGGGGCGGTTTCTTTCTTGAGAGAACTCTTGCGGCGTTTGTTGTCCACGGGTGAACTGTACGAACAGGTACGGGGTTTCCCTCACAAGCTGGACTTACAGAACTCACAATCAACCTAAAGATTAACACGAAATTGGTTATCCCACCGTTTAAATCAAAAAATTATATGTGCTATAAATAGTGCGCTGGCGAGCCCAGAGGTTACGGGATCGAGGCTCGATGCTGCTGGCATTGTAGGCGTTTCAGGCAAGATCTGTAGACTCTTCTAAAAACAGTTACCCACATAGTTACATACTTGGTAACTCGTATAAATGGGCACGAGGGGTATGAATAGAAACACGCGACTGCTGTTGCCCCACCGTGTGAGGATATATAACTTACATTTATTCATTAATGCGGTAATGACTATAAACTTTTTAATTTTAAACTTCTTGATAGTTTTAAAAACCCTAAGTCTACACCACAACACGTCGTATAAGCAACAGCATGGGGCAATGGAATCCTTTATGCCTGTGTTTCTAGATAAACAAAAAAACTCTGATGTTAAAATCGACCCCCACCACCTCTGGGATGTTTCCTCCAGTTTCTTCTTCTTGTAATCCACAGGAGCAAACGACATCTTCTTCGGAGGTTGTATGAGCATCTTTATGTGACGGTTTTCCTCTTTTTTCATCTTAACTCCCATCTGCATATAAAACGATGTATTTACCATTTATTAAAACGATTAAATCTACAATTTTATCAACTCAATACAGCAAACGCTTCTGTTAAACCAATATTATTGGCAATATAGTTCTGCGAACTTTAGGTTTTATTACAAGACCAAAAACAATCCAAGAAATAATCATACGAAAAGTTACATATTTGTTACTCGTAAGCACTGGGTACATTCAAATTTGCGCGCTTTGTATATTCTATTTGCAACTTACGTTTGTAATGCCGGTTGAAGACTTAAGTCGTTGTAAAAAGTTTAACGTCGCTTGTCCATCGATCTTAAGTTTTTCCAGCTTTTTCTCGACATCATGCGACATCGACAGTAAATTTTCGCTCAATCTTTTCTCGTTAGTCCTGTTTAGTTCTCTGGCTTTTGCCAAAGCCGAGCTTTCTTTTAATTGGCATCCTTCTGACATTGCAATTCTTCGGCAACTAATGCGTGGTAAAACTGACTATCAAAAGCCACTTTAGCAGTGCAGACTACATCGGAGTCTTGGATCCGGCGAACTACTTAAATGATTTAGCCCTGAGTGTATTTGCTGCAAGCAATGTACTTGAGCATTCCAATTACCACTTAGCGCAGCGCTTTGTGCTTCTGGCGTAGGAGGAGCCTCGCCTGAACAAGCCTAAGCCTCTAGTTAAAATGGAACCGTACTGGGTCGTGGGTCAGTCAAGTGCAGACTCTATTGTTTAATCCTGGCGGTAATGAGGGAAAGGTTCCGGGTTGAAATAGAAGTACATAGTCAGCCAACTTGGAGCCGTGACAAGTGGGTACTCACAACGAAAGTGATTTGTTTGTCTCGTGTCAAAGCTTTGTGATAAATCCTGGGAACCGCACAACTAAATTCTATTGTTATTTATTCAAAGCTTATTTACAGGCAAACACTGTTGCGGACAGTCACATAGTATGGTGGGGAAGATGGGACACTTTTTCATGCTGTTTTCTTTTGACTTCTCGTCTTCATCAGGTTAAATAAATGATGATGTTACTGAATCAATTGCCAAAACTGCTGAATTGGGATTTAGGAATTTATTTTAAGATAAAACTACTTTGCTTTTGCCGTTATAATATATCAAAAAGCAGAAAACTTATTTACACTTTTAGAATTTTAAAATTCATTTAAAACACTAGTAAAATATAAAAATTGTATTATAAAAAATGTTTTTTTTTTAAATTAAATTGTTTGAACCCATTAGACTACGGTTAACACTTCGTTTTCTGGCCAGAATAAACAAGTTACATTCAATTATTCAAATAACTAAACTTGTTTAACAATAAAAATGTCATCAATAACCGTATCTTCATAACTATGTAAGCCTCAAAGGCAAGTGATGTGTTCGATTCTTCCGTCTTCCTCCTCTGATCTAAAGCTCGCAGCTCGTTGCGAATCGTAAAAGAATCTTCTGGCGTGGAGATGAGGGCGCTGCTGAAATGCTTCTCTTTTAGATTTTCCAGTTTTTGCATTTTTGCTCTTTTGAGAAAGAGTGTTGGAAATCTTCTTCGAAGGAGGGAAGATGGTGAGAAGAACTGGGATGAAAAAGAAAAAATGGAGGGAGGATATCAGGATGAGAAGTAGAAGAGCGAAGAGCGGATTGTGAAACGAATATGAAGGATCAAATGCTAGGATAATGGAGTAAACAAGTAACGTGGCCAGACAGAAGACACCATGAGATGAAGCTTCTTTTAAATTGATTCGTGCGCATTTTGAACGGCCGACATCTTTTCCTTCTGTGAGAGAGATTTCAGAAGAAACTAAATTATTTTTTGAATAAATCAAAATAAGTTAATTTTTATGGTATATATATAAATGGATTTTTAAATTTCCAACGTTTGCCAAAAAAATCCTTTTTACATTATGCCTGGTGGAAGCACAAAAATTAAATAAGTTTATAAGGTTTATAAAACTTTAATTTTATTTCAATATTTCTAAAAAAAATTAGGGAATTAATAAAAATTTGCTGACCTGCAAAAGTTTTAAAAAGACTGAAAGTTAGTACTGATGAGAAAGGCAGAACGAACAAAATACATGGAAATATAAAAGAGTCGAGTTCAATGCTGTAGAAACTAAGGAGACCACACAATCCAAAGCAAATTGATAAACTTGTGAAAATAAGCCATATTATAGAGACGTACATCTTCAGCAGAACCATGCAGATACAAATTGCAACTGTGGAAAAAAAAATTAAATTGTATTTAACGGCAATTGCTTCAAACCAGTGGTCACTAATGGGTTGTCCAAATTATAAGCCATACAAAAATAATACTCCAAAAAAACTTTCACCCACAAAGTTACATTCATTCATTCATGTCCGGCGCCGTGGCGTAGTGGTTAGCGCACCTGCCTCTAACCCAGAGGTAATGGGTTCAAGGCTCGTCGCTGCTACCATTGTGGGCGTATGTGTCCATGAGCAAGACACTTAACGGCAATTGCTCCAACCCAGTGGTCACTAATGGGTTGTCCAAATTATCAGTCATACATAAAAATGAAAAAAAAAATCCAAAAAAATAATCACCCACAAAGTAACATATACTTGGTAACTCGTAAGCTGGCGCGAGGTGCACACCCGTGTTATAACGAGTGTCGTTTTCCGGCCACGCGAGGATAAAGTAAGTTACATTCATTCATTCATGTACATTCCTGTGTGCAGGCAATTTTAACAGATATAGTAAAGTTAATAATGAAATACTACTTACCCAAAACAAGAGCAAACACAGATTCTGTTGGTTTGGTAAAGTTAGTTAAATTGCTTGACCAGCGAAATTCAGGAGCATAAAAATAAATCTGAGAAAATTTATCCAAATTTACTTTGATATTTTTTAAGTTTTCTATAAATTCCTTTTTTGTTTCGTGAAATTTTAAATTTCGTGTTTGGTAAATCCACCTAGAAATAAAAACATTACAATTTTAATATTTTTCAGTAAATCTGAATGTTTTTTTGTTTAATTTTGTTCATATGATTGAATAAACGTTACTTATTTATTTTCACGTGGTGGGAAACATTTAAAAGTAATAACAGTAATGTTTTTTGGACACGTTTCTTAAGTCACTGCAAATATAATTTTGTGAGAGAACTTTTCGTAAAAAACAGAACATTCGTGATTTGATTGTCGTTTTCTGGCCCCATGAGGATAAAGCAAGTTACATTCTGAACAAATTCTATACAAAAAGCTGCAAAATTTCTCACCTAAAAATAAAACTCTTTTTCATGGAATTGTTTCTCGAAAATAAGATATCCACGCCAAGTCTTTCCCTGTATCGTTCACTCATTGTGTAATTTGCCCATAGAGATGTCCAGTCGTCAATAATAATTGGAACCTCTGGCTCATTAAGTCCTGGTACAGCATAACTTGATGGGTCAATAAATAACTCGGGTCCTCTCATTCGACTTTGATGCGAACCATAAGCTTGATTTTCTTCTTCTTTTATCTTCTCAGAAAAACTAAAAAAATAGATAATTTTCAAACAATTAAAGAAAATAAAAAATACAGATATTCAGCAACATTCACACATAATAAGTAAAACTGTTCTTTACATACATAGGCAAGACACTTAACGGCAATTTTTTTAACCCATTGGTCACTTATGGGTTGTCCAAATTGTCAGCAATACATAAAAAAGAATCAACCACATAGTTACATATGTGGTAACCGGGCATAAGGTGTATGAAACAGAACACCCGTGTTACAACGACTGACATTACCCTGCTACATGAGAGACAATAAACCAATTGAAAGTACAACATTAATAGCTGAATGATTGTAACTTGTTAACCTTGCATGGGAGGTAACAATAGTCGTTATAACATGGGATTTTGTTTCATACAACCTGTGTCAGCTTACAAGTTACCACGTATGTAACTTATTTATCCTCGTATGACAGGGGTTATAACCTGGATGTTCTGTTTTATACATAAACCTGAAGTGCATGAAAGTTGCCCCGCCATGTAAGGATAAATAGGTGCCTTTCCCATTAAAATACACAACCCTAAAAAATCTAGTTTAATTTCTAGTAGACAATCGTTATAACACAGGTGTTCTGTTAAACTGTTTCATACACTTTGTGCCGCTTACGAATAACCACGTATGTTATATTTTCTTTACATACGTCACCTTAATAAATCCAGAAACCAATTATCAGAGCTAGCTTCATCAATGACATCAGTTTCAACTATCTGGTTGTGGATCTGATGGAGATGATCACTCACATCCTCGTCCCAGGGATCACCATGCACCCTCCCCATCACCACAAAGCGAGGAGTAAAAGGTTCAAAATCTTCATCAACTTTTTGCAAACATTTCAAATCAATGCTCTTCTATTTATTGTAAAAAAAATTTCAATGTAAAGTTGTTTTTATAGTAAAGTTTATAATCTTTTCTTTTTTTTCTTTTTTAACTTTTTTTATAAAGTTTAGGTTTTTTCAAGGTAAACTATTTTTTAATGTAAAGTATTTTTGTTGCAAATTTTCTTTATTGCAAAGTTTATGAGTTTATTTTTTTAAAAAGTCTTTTTACTATTTATTATAAGATTATTGTAATTTTTTTTGGTTATAACACAGGTGTACCATTTCATACACTTTGTGACCGCTATGTGTTACCACTTAAATACGTAGGCGAACAATGAATTTTGGACACCCTGTACTTACCATAGGCAGAAGTTTAAATGGAGACATGCCTTCTGAAAAGTGAATGCAACCAACATAACAGAAAGATAGATAAGTGAGATAAAATAAAACGGTCAATGGTCGCATGTACGTCGATACAACTCCATTAAAATAAGACTCCAACCACGATCTGAACATTTTTTTACATTTCTGAAAACAACACCATTCAATCAATGGAAATAAATTAATGCAACTTGCTTATCTGCGTGGGCGGGACAGCGACAGTCGTTATAACGCAGATGTTTTGTTAAGCTATTTCACCCACATCGTTCCCGCTTATAAGTTACTGAGTAAGTAACTTTGTAAGTGATTTTTTTATCACAGCAAAAAATACACAAATGTCGAAAATGATAGCAGTATTGAGCATTGAACCCGGTTTTGGTTTAAACCGCCGAACCCTGCACCAGTCGAATAATATAACTGCTGTACTTTGATTTTCAACATAGGGTAAGAAATCTCCAATAAAATACGTAAGTAGAAAAGTAACTTCCGTTTTGTAAACTTATGGAATACATATTTGAATTTTGTTTTGATAAAAGTTTTTGTTGTTACATTTGTCATGCAACACACACGCTGAAGTTAGTATTAAACAAAAAGCAGTTACTTTGGTTTTTGAAGTTCGCTCTCTTGTTATTTTTGGCCTGCCATGATGTCTTCTGCAATAAAGTTTAAGGTCATGTTTGTACATAGTAAGTTCTACATTGTGGTAAAAAATACTGTAACCGTAATCCTAAACCTAAATCAAATATTTTATTTAGTGACCATTGGGTTGGAGCAACATTTATGCCCATATTGGTAGCAACATTCAGCTTTGAACCCGGTATCATCTGATTACATAGCGTTACAACCATCGTTTCGACTGTAAACATTTTTTCACACCAAATATGTTGGGTTTACATATAGTAGGTGGGGGGAGATGGGACACCTTTAGCACATAACATCCAAATATCCTGATCGTGTTTTAAATAACTAACAACGATCTATTGGAGTTGTAAGGATACGGTTTTATAATTCTTTGAAAGTTCTGTGTTTAGTACCAAATGGGACGAGAAAATAGAATGAAAAAGTATCCCATCAACCCCCACCCTACTGTATATTATAGGGACACTTATAAGTTACTGGTGCGCAACTTAATTGGAAATGGTGATTGAAACAAGTAGGCAGAACATATATATATATAGGATACTATTTCCATCTCAAACATTCCAAATTAAAAGTTCAAACTTTCTTGATTTAAAAAAAATAAAAAATAAATCCAATCTGGGGTAGCACTCTCACGGATCAACTAAACCAGTCGCCGCCTAAACGTCGACCGTCTAACTTCTATAACAAGTAACGCACAGAAACTTAGTCGGCCGACTAAAAAAATGTGGTAACCAATAGTAACCACAACCGACTAACTTTAGTCGGTAGCCGGGAATACCATCCCTGTTGAACCATCTTGATTGAAATAGTAATTTAAACAAAACACCACCTGATAGATTGATGCCCGTGAGAAGAAGCATCGCTTGGAAATTCCATCATCCCATATTTCAAGTTCGATATTCTACGTGCACGGATCGAATCAACTCCTTCTCGTATCATAGTTTGATAAACTCGAGCACAAGTTGGAAAGAAAGTTGCGTGGTATGAAAAACTAATCACGAAACCTGAGAGAAAAATCAGAAACTATTTTTTTTAGAATTTAATATGGATGTTCACCACTGGGTTGAAGTGTATTTAAAAAATACTAACAAAGTTACATGCAGGGGTTAACTTGAAATCTGGCATAAGGTTTAAGAAACACCGGTGTTATACCGACTGTCGTTTTTCCCCATGCGAGGATAAATAAGTATATAAATAAGCATACATGGTAACTCGTAAGCGGGCACGAGGTCTATGAAACAGAACACTCATGTTATAAGGACTGTCGTTTTCCACCATGCCAGAATAAATAAGTTCCGTTACACTACCCAACAATAGTAAAACAACTAATTTCAAGAATACCTATGCATAATGTTACAGACATATGGTGTATAGATGATAATACATCAGGGGGTATGCAGGATGCACTGAATGAAACAAGAAACACCACCAGAAAAACAACATTCCAGCTTAAAGTTAGATGGTAAACGTCAGTGAAAATTTTCCTTTCTGTAATAAAACAAATAGTGCTAGTATATTGAACAATCTATTTTGATTATTTTTTAAATTATTTTTTTTTATGTAACAGAGTGATGGTAATTCATAATGATTATAAAACGGGTGCCATATTTCATACACTTTATGCTAATGCCAGTGGTTTATTGAAAAGTTTTACAATATATGGGTTTCACAAATGTAAACCACTGTTTTTATTCTGCTATTGCTACAATAAATGTAACTTCCTTTATCCTCGGATGGCCAGTAAGCAACAGTTGTTAAGAAATACATTGTTCAGTCAAAATAGTCTACCGGCAGAAAATTCTTTACCCAAAAAGAAGTGTTTACAACACATACATACCTGTTATTTCATCACATTCTTGTTGAGTGTTCAACTTTCTCAAGGATTCGATAAAGTATTTTACAAATCGAGCATGGAATAATGCATGTGAAACTAGAAAAAAACAACTTAATTAGCAGTCCATAGATTAGCAGAAAAGATTAATTAAAACACAGGCGAAACTAGAGAAAAAAAAATCAATTTATCAATTAATATTCTAGCAATTGGCAGAAAATATTTTTTAAATTCATGGGGTGCAAATTTTATTGACGGCTTGCGTTTTATTGATTTACAAATTTGTCACCTGCAATTAGGAGCACGCATTGCACAAAATTGAAGTATGGGTTCCCGTATATTAAGTTATGAATGGAAACTGTGCACACGATTGTCATAAAGAGAGAGCATACACTGCAGATCCCTAAGTAAGCACCACTGAAAAGTTAAAACACGTAAATATACATACACACACACAGTAATGAATACTAAGAATAATATTATAATAAAAAGTATTATTATTGGACTAAAATGGAAACAAATGTTTAGCAATATCTTTTTTTTAAATCTTTTGATGTAACTTAAAATTTAGGGTTTAAAATTGAAGAAAGTATATTATATATATATATATATATATATATATATTAATTATAGGCAATTTCATTCGGTGGTAGACCGCCAAGACCAAAGCATCTGAAGTACAAGTATATATACCCAGGCATTAAACTTGAACTAATTAAGTTTCCAGGACACAGTTCTGGTAATTCTGTGTTAATGTGATTGTTAAAATAAATTTAATGTGATTGTTAAAATATAATTTTTTTATTTTTTACATAATTTATTTAATGTATATAAAATTATATACCATATTTATCCTCGCGTGGCATGGCAACGACAGTCTCTATAACACAAGTGTTCTGTTGCACACACCTCGTGTCCACTTACGAGTTATCTCATATGTAACTTTAAGGTAAACTTTTGGTCATTTCTAATTTTTTTAATATGAAAAAATATAAAAAGATTGGGTAACAGAACCTTACCAGATAAAATCCCCCAAGGTGGCGGAATAAATGGAGACGAGAAAGAAATTGATGACACAGAAATAAACCACATGTGGGGCTTTTAGTTGAACCAAGTCAACCCAGTTATTGTTTATGCTTTCCGATGTCTCAACAAGAACAGTGAAGTGATCACTGACGTATTTTTCCATCTCTTTGAAGAAGAGACCAAGCCACTGAGAACTAGATAAAAACATCAGAAATAACGGGATATCTTTGTGGATACTTATATGTAAAGGTATATAGTAAGTATATATACTATACTTATAGTTGGGTGGGGAAAGATGGGACGCCTTATCATTTATTTTCGTCCCATTTGGTAGTAAACAAAGGACATTCAAAGAATTATAAATCCGTATCCTCAAAACTTCCATAGGCCATTGTTAATTGTGCAAAACACGATCCGGATATTAGAGTATCATGTGCAAAAGGTGTCCCGTCTTCCCCCACAGTACCTACTACACTAATACATGATATGTTACATGTGTTTTGCATCATTCTGGGTCTGTGGTTCCTTCAGCAAATAACTGAGATGTAACGTTCGTGCTGAAGAGGAGTCTTTGTCCAACAAACCAATATTTCGAGAAAGAAAAACTGAAAAACATGTGTTTTGTTACTGCTGCTACCAGGCATAATGTAAATTTTTTTAGACGAAACGTTCAAAATAGGCTAGGCTACGTTTTTCATACCAGATAAGCTGTTAAAAAATATGAATTCAAATAAAATAATATTCATCAATTTTAATCTTTTGTTAAAATTATTTTTTTCAAGTCAGATTTTTTTTTAGATCAAATAGATATTGTCTTAATGGTTGCAGATTGTCGCTGCGTTTACTTATTTTCAGTCTCTTGTTTGTTTTGGGGTATGGATTTAGTAGCACCCTTGCCACATTGCGCTAGCTAACTTTGGGTAAACAGGATGCGGTTTCCTAAAACTTAATTAGTACGAAAACGGTGTTGGGAAATTCCCTTTTAATAATCCCATAAAATTTGCTTTAAAAGTTGGCATAAACTTATGTAGTTTGTTAGTTTCGAAATATTTAGTGCAGAATGCACTTTCAAAAATATGCGTTCGCGCAGAGTCCTGCTTTCGTGTCAAAACAAATGTTTTCAAAAACTACAAAATAGCATTTGAGCGAAGTAAATAGAAAAGTTTATTTTAAGATCAATTTTGTACTTGGCCCTATATAGGCCCGTATGGCTTAAGGAATACTTCCTATTGTTGCTTATAGTTGCGTTACCTTCCCTCTTTGAAGCGTTATTTGTTTCCTGATCCCCTGGCTTGATCGAACGCCCTTTTGGATATGTCCAAAGTGGCGACGAAACGCCAGTCTTTTCATCGGTTCTTACGCGGAAAACTAAAGGGCTGTTGTCGGTGTGCCTGGTAAATAATTTATGAGTCTCTGGTCGAATTGACATATTCGAAATCGCAGCTTTATAAATGATAAAAAGTGAATTGATTTTCAATAATTTCATTTGGCTCGATTTCGTTCCGGAAACTTCGATTGTTTATTATTTGTAAGGAAACAATTATCGAGTATATAACACCTCAAACCCGCGCTAACTTACCACTGCAGCATAATTTTTAACAGCGGATCAATCTGGCAAGAAGTTTCGTTTCCGAAACGTCGCTTGTCGTCTTTAATACAAACCGATCTGCGTTTTAAATAAAAATAAATGACTATTTATATTATATGCCACATTAAAGTCAAAATAAAAAATATTTTTTTGATAAGCGAAAAGTATTTACGAGTGCATTAATGAAAGAATGTTAACTTATTTATCCTTGCGTGGTGGGGTAATGGTGGTCGTTACAACACTGATGTTCTGTTTCAAACACCTCGTGCCCGCTCACGAGTTACTACATGTGTGTAACTTGTGAATAGTGTTTTGGGGTTTTTAATTATTCTACAATGAAAGAAATATAACTTTATTTACAACTTATAGTAGGGTGGGGTAACATGGGACACCTTTTAACTCTATTTTCTCGTCCCATTTATTAGTAAACATAGAACATTAAAAAAATATAAAACTGCATCCTCGCGTCTCACATAGACTATTATTAATTGTTTAAAACACGATCGAGATATTTCGGTATTATGAGCTAAAGGTGTACCGTTTTCCCCCACCCTACTATATATAAACGAATAGCAAACAAAAAAAAACTAACCGGTATGACGTTGTTGAATTATCTTTTGGATCCAGCGCGGTAAACGTCATGACGTAATTATGAAGCTTGATGACGTCATCAACCGATTCTCGACTCAAAATATCTCCTTTGTTTTTTGATTCAAGAATTAGGTGGCCAGCGTGTTTGCTTGAACCCAATGCGTTCCAAGTGTCCCCGAACCATTTCTTGAAAGACAAATAAAAGATTGAGATAAGATGGTTTATGTTTTATTTCAGGGAAAGATAGTAGCGTTTTCATTCTCCTTTATCGTATCATTTAATAGTAAACCATTTGTCAAATTATTTACCCATATTCGCACCACTAAAAAAAGCTAGTTGTTAGCTGTTAAAACACAGGGAATACTATGTGATAAAATATGCTAACGGTATCCATCTTACTTACACTTTATATTCAACATTTTAAAATTTAATATCTTAAAAATCAATAGGATTTACTATAAAGTTCTTCCATCAGATAACGGGGAATATTTTTTTGTGCAGGTAATTACTAACGATCTAGTGCTGTAGGGTAAGGTGGATACCGTTAGCACACAATATAGCAGAGTGGGGGAAGATGGGACATACCGTTAGCACACAATATAAAAGAGTGGGGGAAGATGGGACACCTATTTATTATATTTCCTCGTCTCATTTAGTAGGAAACAAAGATCAGTCAAAAACGATCAGGATATTTGGATATTATGTGCTAATGATGTTCTATCTTCCCCCACCCTACTATATATATAACGCATATGTTTTAAAATCCTGTTTGAAAAATTAACAGAGCACATTAGAGGCGTATATAGAATACGAATATATAAATATGTAAGTGTTCTACCAAACGGGACAATAAAATATGGCCTATCTTACACCGTCTTACTTAATATAGATGTGGACTATTACAAGCCTATAGCCAGCAGTATGCTGGTTTATACAGCAAACGAAATGCGTAACTTAGGAGTTAACATAATCGTATATAAAACTAACCACCCACAAAGTTACGTATTATGTGGGAACTCGTAAAAATGGGACAATGTGCATCTGTGAAACGGTACATCCGTGTTAAAACGACTGTGGTTTTCCGGCCACGCGAGGATAAACAAGTTGCATACATTCAAACTTACCGTTTCAAAGCCTTGGATCGAATCATATTCATCATCGTGTGGTAAAAACATTCGTTTGACGTTAATTACGTCTTTGGTATCATTAGGTTGTGATGTTACGTGCACAAGTCCAAACGCAATGCTAATTATGCATGGCAGAGCAATGGAAAGAAAGCTGTGGTTCATTAACGATTTTGCGCATGCTTCTGAGAACACCTGGAACATATAGAACGTTAATCGAAATTATACACCTTATATAGTAGGGCGGGGGTAGACGGGGCACCATTAGCACATAATATCCAAATATCCTTATTTTGTTTTTTACCAAATAACAACGGTCCATGGGAGTCATAAGGAGACAATTTTATAATTTTTGAAAGTTCTTTGTTTATTACCAAATGGGGGGAGGGAATAGATTTAAAAGATGTCCCATCTTCCCCCACCCTACTATACAATATGTAGTACTGTTATAGTACTTTAGGGTAATGCAGTTTATGTTTTCATTCTCTTTTACCGCCTCATTTAGTATTGTAAACAAGAATAATTAGGGAATTGTATAACCGTTTCCTCACGACTCTAAAACAGCGTTGGTAATTGGTAAACACATGATTAGGAAATTTTGAATATTATGTGCTAACGATATCCATCTTACACCACACTTTTATATTGTTTTATGTTTTAACAACTGTTGTTTTGACCCTATCTTGTCTTTTCGTTTAAAATATTTCTAAATCTTCGCTACTGTAATCAAAGAGACAAATTTAAGTTTCTATTATTGTTAAATTACCTTAAATTGTTCTGCGCAAGTACTTTGTATTTTTTCAAGGTGAATTGAACTTTTCCAAGTTCGTTCGTTGTTTTCTTCATCCATTTGCGATTTAATTAGAGTAGAGCATCAACACTTTGGAGTAAACCGAATGAGAATTAAGGAGTTAAAATTTAGTATTACAAAGTACATTGCTATAACCTGAAAATAGGGCACAACATACAAATATATTGTCGTTTTTGTAACTGGCTGAAACTGCTTTCTATTTATCCGAAACTTGTTGCATCCATTCATGCATTAAGCATTGAATAGAGACCACCAGTACTCGACATTTAACCAATAAACTGTTAGCAACAGAACACTAAGAGCACGCGTTTGACTGCGAGTAAGGTCTCAAGGGTGAACGAGACCAATTTTAGATTACGGTGAGAAAAAGGCTCGAACATCAAGGCAACTTATAAGCGGAACAAACTGTCGAGACAAAACATTGAATTTGGTTTACGCCAATGTGTGTAAGAGGAACGGTGCAACGAAATCTGATTTACTGTCAATCGATCGCTCATTTCTTACTCTATTTATTTAGGGATGAAGGAAACTAAATACAACTAAGTCGCATGCGGTACAAACAACTGACATATGGCGCCTACGTTAATAACTTACGAAATATAATTAGTCTGTAGTCCAAAGTGGTAGGCCTACAATGAACATGCCTAAATTAAAATCTCACTGAAACGCTAACTAAAAAAATTGTTCCTTTCTATATTGAGTAAGTCAATTCCAACTCAATAAAATGTAAAGGAAATTTAAACGTTCCGGTCGGCTTACTACAACAAAGGAACGCTGCAATCCCTAACGCCACTTTGCCGCTGGCAACAATTGCGCTTTTTGTAACGCTATTTCTGTACTGTGTAATTAAACGTTTGCGGCACTAAACGCTTATTACCTAATAAATTTTGCTGGCTATTTTCACACGCTACTTATAACACAATACCCAAAATACATATATTACTGCGTAGAAAGATGGGATACTTTTAGCACGTATATTATCCCATATTGATCGCGTTTTTAACAAATGACAACGCTCTTTTAAGTTCGTGAGAATACGGCTATATAATTCTGTAAATATTCTTTGTTTGTTTGTTGTACTAAATGGGACAGGAAAATCTATTGAAAACATGTCCCACCCTACCCCAACCTATTATAATAAGAAATAAACAGGATTCCCTAAGCTACAATTACACAAAACCTGGATAAGCTATATGTGCTCAATTATGATCTAACCACCAAAGTTTCAAATAAATAAAAAAGCCAAAGAAAAAATACGTGAAATCGAACCGTTGCAGTAAAAAAAATCGGCCATGCGACTACAATGTATGTCTTCAGTGCATATCTGGCCCAACGTGGTAGAACAAATGCGGAAGTTTTGATAGATTTGGTTGACCGCCAGGGGGCGTTACGCAACCGCAATATAGCGTGAAAATTGGTCCGATCAGTTCAACCGGTAACCTGTTCGACTTTCATTCAACGGTCAAGGGTTCAAGTCCCTTATCGGGAACTTTTCATAAAATAAAAGTTATAGCAAGGTGAAGACAGATGCGACATCTTTCATTCGTTTCATTTGGCAGTACACAAAGAACATTTAAAGAATTATAAAAACTTTATCCTCACGACTCCTATAGACCGTTTTTAATTGTTTGAAACACATTCGGGATATTAAGTGCTAAAGATGTCCTATCTCTCTCAGCCCATTATATTATTCGCTTTTTAACAATAAGCTAAAACATCATCTTTTTGAACTGAACGTGTTATATGTTGGTTAGGAATAGAAAATTTACTGATGCCGTTACCCTCTGGTACGCGTCATACACTGCTACCATTATGCTACGACGATTACGTGACGATTAAAACAACACAAAATTCATTTGTTGTTTTTTTATTTAAAATGAAGTAAAATGTTAGAAATGAGATTTTAAAATTTTCAGACCCGTTTTTTGATTTTTGTTCACATTTCAAACGTAATGCGTATCATGGCCTAGTAGGCCATGTGCGTATATACATATACATTTAATACATACACGAACTAACATTTGATAAGTGTTGTCACAATGTACAGTAACGAGACTTACAACACATTGAGTATATGCGATGCTTGCGTGTTATAACACGGTAGTTACAAGCTTGGTTGCGCAAACGTTATACCACGAAAACCGCGTACAGACTTTTCGGCTTTTTTCGGCAGTTATGTGCAAAAGGTATAACGACAGGTATAAAAACAAAATACGTTTAGGTTTTTTAACTTTCATTATTTTGTTTCTCAAAACTGACATTATGCTGATCGTTTGCGATGGAAAATGTGGAGTAAAACAAATAAAACTTTAACGATCAAAATAACACATAGAAATACAACAAATAAACGAACATAAAATTTAAAATTTGTAAAACAAAATTCTGTAGTAGGGTGTAATAAAATATGACACGTTTTCATTCTCCTTTCTCGTCTCATTTAGTAGTAAACAAGTAATATTTATAGAATTATAAAACAGTAGCCAATAAGAGAATCTAAAATGGCGTTGTGAATTGTTAAAAACACGATTAGGAAATATGGGATACAGATGCTTGCGGTTTCCCACCTTACCCTACAGTGCTATATAATGGAATTGAGGTTAATAATATAATATGATTGTGCTTTATGTGTAAGACAGTAATATCTTATGAAAATCGACATTTTAACAACATTTTGGTGCGATTAACACTTCAATATCAGTGTCGGGCGGCATCACGCCGAATCCCAAATGTGTAAGATCAAACGAAGGAGGTTTTGTATTAGAATCAACAAACTGTACGTTAAAATGACCTAACATCGCTAGTACTGCAAGTTTAATTTCAATTAATGCAATATGACGTCCTGGGCAACGAGTCACGCCATAACCAAATGTCATAATTGCTCTTGACACGGCTACCCTCTGTCCGTTCTTCGTGAACCGTGACCTTGGTTTGAGCTGCCCGAAAAATTTGCGACCGTCAGTGTTGAGGTAGGGCGAGGAAGCGTCACTGTCGGTCGAACTGCAGCTTGAGCTCGTATCGTCAACTGATACGAGGAAACGATCGTGCACGAAATCCTAAAAAATGGTTCGGTCAAATGAGGTTCATATCAAAAGGCATATATCTTAGTATGAGATAACACGACACGGCCTGAAGCGTTTGGACATTATTGATAAAAACAGACGCGAGAATATCAATGAGCGCATTAAATACAATTATATGTTAAAACAGCAACATGAATACCAAAAGATCACGATTATACCTTATATTGATTCAAGTTTAACACGTAAACAATTATGAGCATTTTGTCCGTGTTAAGTTTATTCGAGCGTAGCAGTTAAAGGGTTAAAAGCTTACCTGCGGGTTTTCGTATATGTCCTCGTCCATGTGTGTTACAGGGGCAAAGAAAGCCGTATAGTCCCCCCTTCTTACAGAATACTGTTTACCGTCTGAGGTTTTAATACTTTCATCTCTTGTGGCTTTTCTTATGCTCATACTGGCTCCAGTTAAACGCATGGTCTCACGCAAACATCCGTCTGAAAGCGAAATAAATCTTATATACCATCCGTGGCACGCAATACACCCATTATGTATGACTTGACACGAGAATTGGAAGTTTTATATTTACCAAGTATGACCAGTTTGTCTAAATCCTTCCGTTCAATTTGAAGAATATCTTTCATCGTTGGCCAGCCCTTTTCTTCTGAGCGAACAGAGGAATGCTTCATTTTCTGTCGACGTAGTTGTTCGTATTCTTCAAGAACTGCACGTTTTGCATCGGGATTCGCAATGAGATAAAACAATGTCCAAAAAAGCGCAGGTGTTGTATTTGCCTGTGCCGCCCATAAAACGACCATGAGGTGCCGAGCCCGTTGCTTCAGAAACTCTGTGTTGTAAATATATCAAAATTAAACATCCTCGCCATGTGGCAAAGCGGTTACGGGTTGTTTAAGTTGCCTGTATTAAAAAAAATAAAAACACACAATTTTTTTACTCATAAAGTTACATATGTGGTGACTCGTAAGCGGGCACGAGGTTTATGAAACAGAACACCTGTGTTGTAACGGCTGTTGTTTTCCCGCCACGTAAGTACAAGCCAAATTTATTTATTCATAAAGTAAAGAGACCATGGATGTGGCCGCTACTAACATTACTAAACCATTTACACGGTGAATTGTAAAACCGGACTTGCTGGTGAACTTAAAGGAATTTTGAAATGTAGTGAAGCATTGCGTGCTAAGCTGGAAATGTGTCAAAAACCAAGCAAAGAGTTTAAGTATTTCCCCCGGGCGCTAAAGGCGACCTTTGAAACTATGTTTTATCTTAACCATTAACTGGCAGGACCCTTGGCCTAAAACTTATGAAAATAAATAAATTGTTGGAAAAACAGTACGGTAACTTATAAAGAATGCAGTGCATGTTATAATTGGTAAATACCAAAAATTTGTGCTTTTCACCAATTGGTACATCCGGTATTTATTCATATTCATGTTTGCTTTTACTTAAACTGTACTTGACCACCGACGTTTAACTAAGATGTTTTATGCGGAACTTAAATGTATTAAGAAAAAAAGTAAAACAAATGGCAACATTATGGTAGGGTGGGGGGAGATGGGACATCTTTAAAATATATTTTCTCGTTCCATTTTGAAGTAAACAATGATCATAGACCGTTGTTAAATAATGGTTTAAAACACGATCAGAATATGTGGACATTATGTGCTAAAGGCGTCCCATCTTCCCATCCAACTATATTACATTATATATGCGAGTTTTCTTACCAAGTTTTGGATTAACTTTTACAATATCATCGATTAACTTTGAAACATTCTCTCGTTTCGACCAATCTAATTCCTCCATCATTTTTAAGAAGATGCCTCTTGCTTTTTTGGTCTCCGGAAGCAAATGAATCGGTATGCGATCGACCAGAAGTGCTGATCCCTTGAAGTAGGTCTTGAAGACGTCGTAAGTTCTTTCCGTTTCTTCGGATGCTCTCTCGTAGTCCGGGAGTGATCCGAAAAGAAGATTGAAAGTGATATCGAAGATCAGTTTCTTGCTGAATTCGTGAAGTTTTATCTGTTAAAAAATGAGAATTATTTTGACGGTTGATAAATTATATGAACTGTACTGGAAAGGGTACATTTTACACTTAAAGTTCAAACGCGATATTAAAATGATTCATTTCCGCAATATAAATTCCCTTTAACCGCAAAAATGTAACTAAAATAGCAGGTGTGGTCGCGTTAGCATTCTATTTCAATTAGTGGTCAACCCACACCTGCAAAATTCTAAAGGTAAAAATTATGAATCAAAATTGCTTCATACAATGCGTATGATATGCCATGTATATATCTTAAGGAGAATTAATCTCGGTTAATCGCATAGCTTGTCTAAATTAGTGGTTGCACAATTTTTAAGTCCATAATTATCTGCCGCAATGCCAAACTATTAGCACGCGCCTGGTAAGGCAACGGATATAACAAAACACTCGAGATTATAGGAATTTGTCAAGCGCATTTTTCGGACTTCAAGTCTAACTAACCGGTTTATGATGATTCATCGTATGTCCGAGCGTTCGGTGCAAAGCGTTGACCACCACGGGTTTACATGACGAGCACAGAAGATTGAGCTGCATAGATCCGCGTAGATTTTTCTCAATTGAGTGCGTCAGTTTTTTCTGCACGTCAGCAGCGGGAGATAGAACTTGATCCGGATTTTTTGGTTTCCCGTTTTTTGGAAAGATTTCCGCTAGGTGTTCGTGGTTATGAATACTGTGCGGACTCCCAACCATTCTGGTCACGAAATCGCCAATAATTTCTTGGTGGCCCAAAAACTTAGCTCTTTCAAGGCTACGAACGTCTAAGGGGTTCATGAACACGTGTGTGTCCCTGTGAAGTAAATATAAGTGTTTTTGAATTAAAATTGTATTAGACATTGTATTGAAAATGTTTTTTTTTTAATATTGTATTTAAAAATACATTGTGAAATAGTGGTAATCGCGCATATTTCTGACAGCAATTGCTCCAACCCTTCAGTACATTATAGGTTGTTTGAACTTCCGAAACAAACGAAAACTCCCCGAAATAATCACCCAAAAAGTTGCATTCATGGTAACTCGAGAGCGGGGACGAAGTCCGTGTAATGAAACACCTGTTTTATACAACGGCTGTCGTTGACCCACAACGCGAGGATAAATAGGTTTCATTTATTCATACTGTTTTAAATTGTAGTAACCATGTGTAAGTATGAGTATAAATTTAAAGAATCTAATAAAAACGTTTACAAAATTACCACATAGTTTTTTACAATATAAAATGAAAGCAATGCAAAATTAATACCACAATTATAGAAGATGCACAAATTCAATGATAAGACGTAACTCAAGGCCTTAAAAGCTACGGGAAGCTGCGTCTTTAAACATCATTGAGACAGCGATTAATTCCGCTGGTTAAGCATGAACGGCAATTGTAGCAAACAGTCTTGAACGGTATAGGCTATACACGGTTTTTAATGCATTACGAAACACACGGTCAAAGTGTATTTTTTGTACAGGCCTAAAACATTACCCAAAGCTGTACATTTGTACAAAAATAACCGATTTTTACACAAGAGTGTTTTTTTATATATTTGGCATAACCGTTATTTAAATATTTTTTAAATATTTTTTTCCTACATTTATGTTTAAATTCACATTATTTTTTAATATTGAACAAATAATTAATTTGAATAAAGAGTTTGCAAAAATTATCGCGTTTGTAAACCGTATAATATGACCTCAGGCCTTATTTGCTTCGCTATACATAGGGGCGTCAACACATTTTCGGCGCAAGACTGAATTTTTTTCATTTCTTTGCGACGCAAAATTTTGTAGAAAATGCTTATCTACTATTTGCCTGCACCTGCCTGTAACGCTATCCCTCACGGTGAACAATGCCTGCATTCATGCAGCACGGTCACGCTATTACATAATGCAGAAAAATGCGCTGAAAATACAAGCATATACATTTCTTACCATCCTGCAAGTTTGATTGTAAAAACGTCTCCAAATTTCGACTGAAGATTCCTTAAGTAATTCAACGGATCTTTACCAAAGTCAAGTGCCGCCCCAATGAATGGAAGTGTGTGGTTAACCAAAGGTGGTTCACCTCGTCGCCTGTTCAAATAAGCAAGTTATTTAAGCTATTTATGTGTAACTTGCTTTATTCTCGAGTGGCGGGTCAACGACAGTCGTTATAACATGGGTGTTCTATTTCACACACCTCGTGCCCACTTACGAATACTCATGTATAGTAGGGGTGGGGAAAGTTGGGACACCTTTAGCACATAATGTCTAAATATCCTAATCGTGTTTTAAACAATTAACAACGGTCTATGGGAGCCGCGAGAATGCAGTTTTATAATTCTTTGAATGTTCTTTGTTTACTACCAAATGGAAAGAGAAAATAGAATAAAAATGTGTCCCATCTTTCTCACTCTAATATACGTTACTTTATATTTAATCAGTAGATCTAACCACAAAATTTCGCGTTTCACCTAACATGGCATGTTAAGCATGTTAACATTATATATAGTAGGGTGGGGGAAGATGGGACACATTTTCAGTCTATTTTCTCGTCCCATTGGGTAGTAAACAAAGAACATTCAAAAAATTATAGAACTGTATCCTCACGACTCCCATAAACCGTTGTTAATTGTTAAAATCACGATCAGGATATTTAGATATTATGTTTTAAAGGTGTCCCGTCTTCCCCCACCCTACTATATTGTAAATCGCGGTAAAGATAGTCCGTGTTTCCTTTTTATCGTTCCATTCGGTAGAAAACAAAAATATTTTACGAAATTATATAACCGTATCCTCCCGACTATATAATAGCGTTGTTAAAAACATGATTTGCTGATTACCGTACCCATTTTTCTCTTAAAGAAAAAAAGATAAAAAGTATTAATGATGGCGTAAAGATATTTTCCAATAGTTATAATAAAAACGAAATAAATAACTAGAAAAAAAACTTAAACAAATATTTTGTTCAAAAATTTATTTAAATATTTTTTATTCTTATTAACTTTTTTTTAAATAAATGACTGGAACTTGAACACGCGGGCTAGTACATTTTCTATTTGAAATGTAATTAACTATATAGCGGCCATCAACACTTTGCTATATTTGTAAATAGTATTTGCGTATTACCTCCGACGTTGGAAAAACACAATGCTGAGAAGACAGAGATTGAATAAAGCGAGTCCAATACTCCAATACATATTCCCACTCGAGTTAAAACTGTGAGCACCAAATGTTTGAAATATAGTCTAAGTTGCATTCGCATATGCCAATGAACTCAAACTGATAAAAACATCGAAGCAAGCTTAAATATCTCTTTCCGTTAACGTGCATGTAACCGCAAGTCCCTTTTTCGCTAACCTAGTCAACCTGCTCTACGAGTGTTATTTTCTCCTAAGGGTATTTAGCGGTCAGCGTCGGTTTTAACGTAACTTGAGGTATTTTGGTCTGAAATTTACGTCGGCGGAGCTAGAAATACGTAACCGTATTATGAGAAAATTCCAGGAAAATTCTTTCGAAACAGAGTTGTAGGGTACGATAAATGAAAACCGTTAGCAAACAATAAACCACATTTCCGTAACTTGTTTTTAACAATTAACAACGTTCTTTTAGAGACGTGTGGTTACGTGAGGCTCGCCTAACGCTACGCTATAGTAGCAGCATCGAGCCTCGAACCCGGGATAAGAGCCAGGCGACTACCCACTTTGTTACGGCGTCGGTTTTATCAAATAACTGTTTCCTAAACTTTGATAGAACATCAAATTGTGTAAGTCATTGTAATAAAGTAGTACGACTGAACAAAATTGTAAAACGACATGAAAAAGATTTGCACAGCGCGCTTTAGCCTTATTAAAACAATTCATATAAATAAGAAGTTGAATGAAGTGTATACGAGATACAAATCCGTGGCCATTTATTGCATGTTACAATAAATATTATTTCCGGCCTATTATGTATATGTTCGCTGTAGGTAAGTCTAAACAGACATATCACCTGTGAAGAACTGTAGTTAAATTTGTAGTGAGGTTTCACATTGAAGCTATTACGACCATATACCCTAGCAGTAGGTATATCTGTTGGTCTCACTAAAAAAAATGAAAAAGGTACCATTGAAAAAAATAACGTAAAAAAGCTGTGGGGTTTCTAAGTGTTAACGCGGGACGTGTGTGAACGAAGAAAAACGCGGGTTTCTTGGGTAGAATTGTTGGTGTTGGGCAAAGTTTCTCGGGTAATTAGGGTGCGGTGGTCTGAACGTTGAACTTTGTGGGTTAGGCCTTGGAACATAGGGTGGGAGGTTGTATAATCCGTTCGGTTGGTTTCTGTTAGAAAATACGGTTATATGCAAACAATAAGGGATTAGATGCACATAATTTCACAGTCAGTGATCTGTTTGAACTTTAAAAAATTCCAAATAATAAAATTGAAGCTACCATAGCAAATTTGAAACGAAATTTTTAGTGTTTTTGACCATAAGTTGTGTTTGGACCACAGTTTCTCTTAATTACCAATACTTGTTAAGGTTTTTAAAAGTATAAATAAAATATCTTGTTTTTAAAATGGGCGAGGTCTTGCATTGACGTTCCAGGTGACCTGTGGTTTAGGCTTGAGCTGGCACATTGCAAAATTACTTTAAAACTATTTCCCATCTGAATATTACTGCTGGTATAAATGGTAAAGACCACTATGTGAATTGTAGCTGTTACTCACCTTTTTTGCAATAAAATTTAAATTTTTTTCGAAAAATAAATTGTCAAAAAATATTTTTTTTTATCTTTGATACTTACTGCACTCTTGGGTTAACATTACTCGCTTTTACCCGTTGCTGACAGAAACGCAGCTGTTCCAATTTCCGTAGTATATAACTGTGAATAGAGGGGTGACATAGTTTATATTTAAACTAAGAAGCGTGGGGTCCAAAACATGCGGCTGATAGCACAATATATGCAGTTTCACGGCTCAATGAAAAAGAAACAGTCAATATTTTATAAAGGATTTTCAGAGTAAAACTAGCATTGGGTGGCCTATAAGCATAGTTAAGTGTATGGATATAACACAACGGACAAATGATATAAAAACACTGGAAAAAAACATTTAAAAAAATACAAAAAGTTAAAAAAAACAAACATTTTAAAAACAAAAAAAACTTAAATATACCTTCTAGTTCGTTCAATTTGTGGCCTAACAGAAAGTTTATAAAGTTGTATTTCATGAGCGCATTTCTCAGCGTGTTCTATCTTCAATGATCGGTTTAAATACTTCACTTTTAGCATGATTTGGTCCAGTGTTTCTGGCTGCAAAAAAAAACAAAACAATGAAATATTTAAGGTTGAGATATGTAAGGATAAATGACACTTAATTTTGTGTGGTGGGCAAAGACAGTCTGTATAACACAGGTGTTCTATTTTATTCACCTTGTTCCAGCTTACAAGTTACCATGTATGTTACTACACGGGTGATAAGTTTTAACAATTTAAACAAAATTAATTTCCAGAAATTTGAACCAATAAGAGAGATATTTGTGAATGTAACTTGATTTATCCTCACGTGGCTGTAAAACGACAGCCGTTATAACACACTATAACACTTAAAACGTTGATGTTCTGTTTCATACACCTTGTGCCAGCTCACAAGCTACCATGTATGTTACTACGGGAGCAATTATTTTTCTGAATAGCTTATAGTTTGGACAACCCATTAGTGACCACTAGGTTGAAGCAATTGCCATTAAATGTCTTGCCCAAGGACACATACGCTCACAATGGTATCAGCATTGGAACTGGTATCTTTGGTAACGAAGGGAGGGCTCTAACCACATAATTTGGGTCTGGGCAAATATTTTAATACGACAGACATGTTATTTTGGATTTAAAATTGCAAGCATTACCAGACTATTTATATTCAATAAACCATGAAGGACTAAGTTTACATTCCTTCTACAATACAAGTGAATGAATGGAACTTATTCATTCAAACACGGAAGTTTTATTTCATACACCTCATGCCGCTTAAAAGTTACCACGTATGGGTGATCATGATTTTAAATTATAATTGAAAATTTGGAGATTACTAATGGCCACAGTATTGAGAAATAAATGGTAAATATTTTGTCCGTGAACGCAAACACACAATTCTATGGAGGAGTTATTTTGGCAATACATAGTAAACCACATTTGCCGTGGTGCCCAGACAACGTATAAAAAAATTAAGCCGTTATGGCTGTTTAAACACCGCCAAATAAAGGAGGCAGTTTCCTTTGAAATTCTTAGAACCACCTACGCTATATCATGTCTAGCAGTCTAGCTTATTGACGAATTGCTGTTTACAATCGTAAATGAATCGTTTATTCTGTCTGGCGGTGCAACAACAGTGGTTAGAACACCGGTGTTCTGCTTCATAAACCTTGTGCCAGCTCACGAATTACCAAATATATAGCGTTCTTTTCGTATTGCTGACAATTTGAACAACTGACATCTTGGTTGTAGCATTTTCCGCCAAGTGTCTTGCCCCCAAAACACACACGCCCACAATGATAGCAGCGTCGAGCCTCGAACAAAATCTATATTTACCTTACAATTATCCAGTTGTTTTGTATTTTTCTCAAGTTCTTTTTCAGCAATGTCGATCAGTTGTTTAATGGTTGCAATACTGTAATGCAAGTTGGTTTAAAAATACTTCTGTGGGGTAAGATGAGATACCGCAAGCACTGGAATCCCACATTTCCTGATCGTGTTTTTAACAATTAACAACGTTCTTTTAGAATCGTGTTTTATACATAGTAAATATATTTTTTTGCTTACTACCAAATTGAGGAATAAAACAGAATAAGAACACGCCCCATCCTCCTCCAACTTTAAATAACCACGTACCCAAGTTTTAGCAGCGGGCTATCATGGGGAACGGGGGGGAATCTCTCACGGTCATACTCGTCCCATGCGTTGCGTCGATCTGCCTCACTTAGCTCTTCGTCAGCCTGATGACCCAACAACGAATCATGCTCATGGTACGATACGATCAGATCACGTGACTTGGGATCCTGTCACAGTTAAGTGAGTGATGACGACATGGTCGTAAAATAACTTTTTTTAATCAAAAATAAAAAAATGTTTTTTTTTATAAAAAAAGGAAAAAAGGACCCGGTATTGCGTAATGTAATTCTCACCCTTAAAAATGTAATGTAAAGAAGTATATATAGTAGGGTGGGGGAAGATGGACATATTGAACACCGTTTATTCTATTTTCTTGTCTCATTTAGTCATAAATATCCTTACGCCCCCAATAGACCATAGTTAATTGTTTAAAACACGATCATGATATTTGGATTTCATGTGCTGAAGGTGCTGAAGGTGTTGAAGGTATTCCACCTCCTCCTACATTACTATATATATAAGTATATACATAATACATATATATACAAATTGCATCAAACCTATCATAATACAGGTGATGCTTACCAATAATATATCTGACAACAATTGGTCTTTTGGTTTGATGGGCGTAGGTCGTGACTTGATCGTTTCTTTCGTTAAGCGTTCAGGTTTAAAAGTATAAAGTTCCGCAATATCGTTTGCCGTGTAATGACGTTCTATTTGTTGCTCGTCTACCACTCTGGATGCCAAAGATTGCTTCACAACCTGCAATACAAAACATTGGGTACAAAGGTATTGTACCATTATTTAAATAAATAAAAAAAATTTCTCATTGTTTAAAAAAAATGTACCATTATTTAAAAGAAAAAATTGTACTATTAAGAATGACTTATGAATTTAAGATGCAAACTATTTCGTCAAAATTAAATTGATACGCTTGAGCTAAGCGCAATTAAACTTAGGATAAATTTAGTTTAGCGTAAAGTGCAATTTTTTTATTTCGTTCTGTTCTAGTTTGTAGGTGGGGTTGTACAGCAAGGCACACCGTGGCCTAAATATAGGACCAGAGTTCACAGTTAACCCGACACTCAGAGTTCCACAACCTATTATACTTTACGAGAGGAAATTCCAATAGTGTGACACGCTACGAGACTGAGGTTGTACCAGAGTTCGCATTTAACCCGACACCCAAGGTGTTACCGCATGGACCTCACCAGATGTTAAAGCGTAGGGTTTCCCGTAGTACGCGACAAGGGCTTTAAATAGTAATAGATTGGGGATCTTTCCTTGACAGCTTGGCCAAAGTAAGATGTTCCTGTCTAGCGTTAACATATGCTAAGCCTATGCCAACCTAGTAAAACTATGTTTAATCATTATTACAAAAAAAATATTTTTCAAACAATGTTATTTTTTCATTACAAATTTACATCTGATTTAAAAATTTAGGACGCAAATTATTTTCGGTGAACTGAAAAATTGTACCCTTTACATTTATTATATATATGATACAGATTAGGGGGTAGAGTCCGAAGAATTTTCTGCAAAGCACACTGCTATTTTGTATGTAACTTAATACAGTATCTGATCCTATCTGTACGATCTAATACTTATATAATTCACCCTGAGGTGTCAGAGATAAACCATTCCGTTCAATTAGTGGTAAACAACAAACCCATAATTTACATTTTTTGAAATTGCTATTTTTCCCAGAAATTACGAATTGGAAACTAGATATATTACTTCCGCATATTTCTCAGTTTAAGAGGTCGCGTGCAGCCATGCATTAAAAGATAAGCAGTTGACCCTAGCGGAAGTATTGTGTGTAAAGATGGGACAATAGAACTGCACCACTATGTACCAGGTAGCGGCTTCTGAGGTCAAATTTTAAAAATGTTCGTGACAATGAATTCCAAAGGCATCTGTCAGCGCGAGTCCACCTGTTGCAAGCAACCGTGAAACAGCTATTGCTTGCTAACAATGGCTGTATTAGCCTGTATATAATGTAGGAATTTACGGCGTGAATGTTTGCTGGGTTTCATTTTAAACGTCAGTCTGCTTCCGTAGGGATATACTGTATGGCATGGTGGCATTGATAAACAATACATAGGGATGCACTATTACATTTGTCAAATCTTAGGGGGTTTAACTCAAGACTTGGCAATGTTATGGACATTATTAATGCATGGTTTAACCTAAGTAGAGGCTTTATCTTGAGATTTGCAAAAGCAATAGAGCATGCAATATAATATTGTGGGGTAAGATGGGACATGATTTAAACCCATTTTCTTGTCCCATCTGGTAGCAAACAAAAAATATTTACAGAATTATACATACGTAGGCCTGCAATTTTAAAAAAGGGTTTTAAATTGTTTTAAACAAGATCAGAAAATGTGAGATTTAGGTGCAAACGGTATCCCATCTTACACCACAGTACTATATGCTGCGTGTTTTTGCCAAAATAGGTTCTCTGATACGATTTAATGCATCATTTATTAGAGGAGCTAGTACCTTGACATCATGCGAAAAATATTTACGTTGCGTGCCGATGTGCGTTGGCCCATTGAGGTGATACATTTGTTGCGACGATTTTATGAGACAAAAAAAATCGAACAATATAATAAAAAATCATGGCAAACTTCAAAGGGTCACCGAGAGTAATCTCACACAAAGTACTGCATTTACTGCAACTATTAACTGCGGGGGATCGTGTAAATTTAGGAGATTTAAAGGGTTGAAAGTAAAAAGTTTATACGGTCCTAATTTGGGAATTCGTGTTAAAATAAAAGTCAAATCTAACCATGTATTTTGAGTTAAGCATTGTGCTGACAAGCAAAGCCCCTTTGGTAGACGTTACCATACAGGGCTGTTTTGTAATAGGGGGATTTTTGGGCCGTCTGCAAAATGCGTCACCGAAACTAAATGAATCACTTTCATTATACGATGTTACTCAGTAATTTAAGCTTGCTAAATCAGGAACTTTTTGCACTAAATAAATTTGCCGTTTTTGCACCAAACACATTAACGTTTTGCACCAAATAAATTCACCTTTAACACGAAATACAACCTTATTTTGACACCAAACACAATATGACATTGGGTTTAACTTAACTAACTTAACAAACTACTGAAATGAATTTCAAACATCAATCGAAGCCAACAGAAACAAAATCACCCACAAAGAATTTTGTTTTTAAAGATCTCTTTCAAACACAATTCACCAAACATATAATACATGCTTTCATACGAAGTAAAAAAGTAAATATTTTAAACCGCAGGCATCCGCGAATCAAAACAGCTTTACAGATGAGTTGTATAATCACATATGCTGAGCAACGCTTCGTAAACCTTAACCTTGTTGGTTGTAAAACTTTGTAAACAAAACCATATTACACAATTTTTTTTCCCCACGATACGTCATATACATACATAGTAGATAGTACATACACATATATATAGGCTATACATATCTATATATATCTAGAAATATTTATTTGTGCTAGGATAGTTAGTTTTCTCTCAAATATGCAGTAATGTAATATGAAGGTTTATTTTGCGACGGCTAAATTTCAAATATTTAAATTTAAATTGAAACTTTATTTAATTTTGAAAAAGACTGGAATTTTAAATTTATTAGTTTTAATTGGAATTTGAAATGCAACATATGAAAAACATTGCAGGATTTAATAGATAAACCGGTTCAAACCGCATTTAACTGGATTTGCTGCCACAAAACATAAACACACCTGGCGATCATAGATTTTTTCTTCCATCGTTCCTTGGGCGATGAAGCGATATATATAACATGGTTTAGTTTGTCCAAAACGATAGATGCGGAAAATAGATTGGACGTCGTGTGTTGGGTTCCAGGACGCGTCAAACACGATTGCTCTGGTTAGAAACACAAATAACATATTTTAAAACAAATATTTTATAATTGAAGTATAAAAATAATTGATAATTGTTGGTAATAGAAATATTTTTTGCCAGAAAATGTAAAATAGTTGATTTTTTAAAAATTTAATCCCATTTAAAGTAAAACATGTTTAAAAAAGGAGAAAAAATAATTTAAAAAAGTAAACCTTTTATATTTTTAAAACACCGGAAATTTTAAAACGAGCTGTACAATGCGCATGAGGGGAAAGATTCATGCGCGAACTCTTAACCCAATTCGGAAGTTAGTCAATGCGATTCAAGTTTTGTGTGTTTAGGGTTTTCCGGTTCATTTGTATGGCAAACATATGTTTTAAAATGTTAAACAAGGCGTGAATTTCAAGCTACAGTCTTGAGTCATGGGGTTCAAATAATGGTAAACAATCCAATTGAATACTGGTGCTGTTTTGTAACCAGCAATTTACAATTTTTGAGGTTTTTGGGGGTGTATTAAATAGTCGTTATGTGGTTAACGGCAGTTTTGCTTGAAGAAAATCGCACTAAATCTATGCAAAGGTCAGTACAGCTTGCAAGATGGTGATTTTCACCAAAGCAAATTATATAACTACATAACGATATATATTTTCGCCCACGAAAAACTTACATTAACTATCTAATATTATGGTAGGGCGGGAAAGATAAGACATATTATTATTCTCTTTTATCACCTATTTGGTAGTAAACAAAAAATGTTTACACAATCGTTTAGTCGTATCCTCACAACTCTGATAATTGTTAAACACACAATCAGGAAATATGAGATTTAGTTGCTAACAGCATCCATCATACCCACAGTACTATAAATCTATATATTGGTCTAATGAATACAATGAATAGTTTTTTGGTAATTTGCATACAAGGTGTATAATTAGAGACAGATTTTATTAAACTAATGAGATAGATAATACTCATATTCAACTACAAATGCTTTTAAATATTTTTTTTAAATTTTAGAAAGAAAAAAAAACTGTGTTAAGACGTGCGTAGGAAACACTTTCAAATAAGCCACTACAGAATAAACTAATTCTTTTCATACTACCATGCCGTAACTACACAGGAAGTTGAGCCACTGTCTGAAAATTTTGTGAATTCAGAGAAACTGACATAATATTAATTTGATGTCATTTCAGTAGGGACTTATTTAAAAAAAACAATTTAAATTAAAACGAAATAGAAGTATAAATATGTCTTGTAAAAAACAAACTATTTTTATCTTTCATAAACCAATTGAAATTAAACGGAAAACAGGTGCACTGTGAAAAATACGTGAAGTGGTGCATAGTAAAAATGGCAGCAACGAGAAAAACATAATAAAATTCACGCATGGTGTTTTATTTCGTAAATGTGAAGTTCTACGACATGGCACGCTGAAACCAAAACTGTTACCACATATAGTAGGTTGGGGTAAGATGGTCCATATTTTTATTTTATTTTCTATTTATTAAAAAGTATTTTCTCAATCATTTATCCTTGCCCTTATGACTTTGTTAATTGTTAAAAACACGGTCAGGAAATATGGGATTTTCTGCGCTAACAGTATCCATCTTACCCCACAGTACCATACATTAAACCTAATACCACTAAGTAATATACAGTAGGGTGGGGGAAGACGGAAAAAACTTCCCATAATACCCAAATATCTTGATTTAAACAATAGTCAATAGGAGTCGTGAGAAGGCGGTTTTATAATTTATTATATGTTCTTTGTTTACTACCAAATGGGACGAAATAATAGAATAAAAAGTATCCCATCTTCCCCCACCCAATTATAGAATTTGTTTTACCTGTTTGCGCCCACCAGATTTATCCCAATACCTCCAGCTCTTGTGGAAACCAACATGAGGCGACACCTAGTGTCCGATTCGTTGTTAAACTGGTCAATGACCGTTTTTCTTCGCTCGTTTTTTGTAGAACCATCCATCCGGTAATAATCAACGTCTTTGTACCTTTGAAATGAATGAAAAAACAAATGAATGTATCCTTTTACACCAAACACAATATGACATTTTGTTCAAAAAACGAAACAAACGAATGAATGACACCTATTTATCCTCGCATGAAAATGGCGGTATGTATAACACGGTCGTTATGTTTTAGTTGTTTGTAACTTTGTTGGAGATTAAGTTGGTAGGGTTACCATGTTTGAAACTCTGTTGGTGAATATTTTGTTCTGTGTCGCTGACAATTCGAACCACTCATTAGTGACCATGAGATTAAAGCAATGACGCTTAAGTGTCCTCGACAGTTGTCATAACACGGGTGTTCTGTTTCATACACCTTGTGACCGCTTACAAGTTACCACATTGTTGGTGAATGTGTTTTCTGCTGATAATTTGGACCATTAGTGACCACTAGGTTGGAGCATTTGCCGTTAAGTAAGGTCAGCTAAGTTAAGCAACATTAGGCATTAAACTCGATATCCGTGTAAAATGAGCACTCTAACCATTAAGCCATGATGCAGAAAAAAACTTCATGGTATGAGCAATGCGTGGGTATAAGCTTGCTTGACCTAACAGCGAAAATTGCTTCAACCCACAGAATAAATACATAACAGCTGAGTAAAAAAAATGGCCACCCACACCAAATAAAAATTTCTCCAACCCACAAGCTTGGTTGGGTTGGGGCAGGTTTTGATTTATATGCGGTTTCCAGTACCAAGGAAGGTTATGAATCATGCATTGAAAATGTGTGCGTGGGAATAAAGTAGTTTTACTATGGTTGGGAAGTTTGTTTAGTCATGGAGAAATGGGTATGGGGGGGGGGTCTATGTAAACGTGGTGGTTTTAAGGTACAACTTATGTATAGTAAAACAAATAAACTTATTTGGAAAGCTAAAACTCAAAATATAGTAAAACAAACAAACTTATTTAGAAAGCTAAAACTTAAAATATAGTAAAACAAATAAACTTATTTAGTATTAAAAGTAAAATTCAAATAAATAAGCTCAAATAAAGTATTTTAATATGCTCTGTATAGAAGTATTCCAGTATGCGTCCTTGGGCAAGACACTTAACCACAATTTCTTCAACCCAGTGGTCACTAATAAGTTGCTAAATTATAAAAAAAAGCATAAAAAAGATGGAAATATCCCCCCAAAATAATCACCCACAAAGTAATATGCATGGTCGCAAAGAGAACACTAATGCTTATTTGAACTTACCATTTCATTATTCGAACACCAGTTGGTGAACGTGTGTTATCGCTCCCATCCATTGTAACATAACGAAGGATATCTTCAATGAGATCTAGTGTTAGCAATGATTGGGAAAATAAAACAACTTTGTCGCCCATCATCGTTGAAGACTTTAATATGCTTAATAGCAAAGTTATCTGAAAAAATATAATAAAAATAACTTAAATTTATATTTGTTTAAGTTGTAATTTTATTGTGTAACCGTAACTTACATGTAAAATTTTTAATCTAAAAAGTAGTTTATTAATGTGTGTAAAGCAAAACTCTTCATTAAAAATAATTGATCAAATTTTTTGGCAGTTTCGGCATGGCATTGTTTTGTAATAAAGCTTTTTTTGCAAACAGGTATAGTCGTATAGATGTTGTATTTGTTTTGCTAGATAAATATACGTTTATTTAACCAGCCAGCAAGCGAACTGGCTAAGTTGTTTTAGGCTACCAACAATCCAGTTCTTCAAGAATGATAATAAAGAGCATTAAGTGTTCGGCAAACATTAAAGGTCACACAAGGTGATATACGTAACATACTTTTGTTTAAACAGTAATTAACCCAAGATTTCCCATAGTGTAATGTTACCCACACACAACAAAATGTAATTAGCAGTGTTGCCCACCTTGCCACTCATTTCCACAGAATCATAAAGCAAGTTGTCACTCGGCATCACTTTTTCAAACCACAGTTCTTTGGTGGGGTCGTCTGAGAGCAAATAGATAATTTTGACGCACAGTCAATAATACATGGTCTGTCATGCGTGCAAAGTGAGACAGATGACGCTTTAAAATATTTGCAAGCACTATCCAGCTATCTCTACTTGTTTAACCCTTGGCCTACAGAGAAAAGTTTTGCTTAAACTACCAGAATTTTTAATTTTTTATAGGAAACAGAATTTTTGTACAAAAATATTTTGCAACTTTTTTTGTAAAGCGGAAGCAATCGCTCTTTGCAGCTATTTTTAGTTTATTAACCCATATGAGAATTTTTCTGGTATAGTATAAATATTGTATTTAGTTTTTGCACAATAAAATTTATGTAGATACTATCAAAACCAACGTTTGGTCTGCCATGTGGAAAAAGAAAATAAACAAAACTAAATCGACCCCGAAAGCATAAAAAAAACAGTTTATAATAAACATTACATAAAGCATTGTAATATATTGCGTTAATATAAAAACTGTGTGAGGTTGTACCTGTTGCAGAAGTAGTTAGCAGGTCTTTAGCTCGCTGAAGTAAATCTTTCTTTTCCAAACAATCTTGTAAACTACCTCCTTTTGAAAGAATTAGTTTCTTTAAATCCTAAAAAAAACATTAGCTTTCTTTTAAATCTGTAAAGATATATATATAAATTTTATGCGGAATGGTATTCCACCAAACTTTAAAAACAAGAGTGAAAACCAATATTTCAGAACCCTTAATATTGTTTACCCTGCTGTTAGGTGTCTATACAAACAAGCAGAGATAAAGTATATTGCATTCACTACAATAATCAACGAGGTTCCCTATGTTTGACAACTATGAGTGTAACTGTATTTTAACAATGTCAACCCAGATTTTACCCTGCTGTTAGGTGTCTGTACAAACAAGCAGAGCCAAAGTATATTGTATTCACCACATTAATCAATGAAGTTTCCTATGTTTGACAACTATAGGTATAACTGCATTTTAACAATGTCCTCCTATTTTCCCAATAGTTTCTACATAACATTAAGAAATGTGTCAACCACCGTCTCATGAAACTGCATCCAATTAAATAACTAACCTGCACGGACATGGATGATATTTTACTCATATCATCCGATGGAGGTTCTTCACCCTCCAAGTCCTCCTCGGATGTCTCGTCCTCATCATTAAGGAAAGATCGAATATCTTCACGAGCTTCCTCTGCATTCTACAGGGATGAAAATGAAGTTTGTTCAAAAAGACTGAAAACGATTGCAGCGTGGGGTCTGGGGGCGGCTAAATCTGACGCTTGTGAAGGCTAAACTTTGCGATGACCTTTTTGACGTAAAAAGTCGGATATTTGCAAAAGATTTTATCCCTGGTTCTAGGAAGAACAGGAGGATTGTAGGTAAAAGATTTCTAACAACCTTATATTTGTTTTTTTTTTAATTTAATTTAAATGGATATAACTTTTTTTTATTTTATCTATTTTCATTTTTCATTACTCTATTAAACAAAACACAATCGCATTCCAACAATAATCTTATGACCTGTTGATTTTCGCGGCGAATTTTATCCAGCAGCAAAGCTTTAGGATGACACACAATCAATAAGAGGTTTTTGAAATCTTGAAAAAGTTGTCCTTTTCTGTTTCCCACGTCCCCACATTGGAAAGTTGAAAGGTATTGTTCGTATAAACGAATCTGAGATATCAAAAATGTTACTTTGATGCTTAAATTTTACTATGTTCTATTTTTATAACTAAATATATATTTTACAAAAAAACATTCAAAACATAATTGAATCTCAAAATGTACAATATGGGTTTAGTAGCCACATTTTTATTTGACAATTTTTATGAGTAATTTTTGCTGTAGCAAGCTTTAGAAAATACATAAAAAATTTATGCTATTTATATATACATTACATGATATATAAACATATTCTAATATTTTACAGAAATATTTTTTTTTAAACGGTAATGATTTTTATAAACACAAAAAAATAATTTTTATGATTACATTTATTTTATTTTTGAACTTGTATATTCAAAGCTTCTTTGAATATACATTCGTGGCAATGGCTCGTTTATCATGAATGTATTTTGACAGGGGGGGATACAGTTCAATAAACTTTCTTAGTAATGTTACCTGTACGGGAGTAAGACGGACAAAAAGCACGTATTCATGTTTTGGCATCAATTGTTCTCGTAAGCAGTTTACGTCTTTCCTTTGCACGCAACCAGCAAGTAGCTCATGCAGGACATGCGACCTTTTCTTCATAAGTTTCACGTCGCGCTCCGTTGAATCCACATGTTGCCCGTTGCGTATCGGGTGCGTGAACCGATTGTTAAACTCCTGGGGGAAGTTGGGGTGAAAGTAATATCCGGCGCCATGACACCACGGTTAGAGTGTTTACATTGTAACCTTAGTATAGTAGCTACAATGATCCTACCATCGTGGGCGTGTGTGTTCTTAGGCAAAATACTTAATGTTTTTGAATACTACAACAAAATAGTACAAATATATTTTCTGAGTGACTGAATTTATAGACTGGTTGAGTAAATTTTCAGCTACAAAGGGAAAACATTATAACTTTAAAAATTACACAACCTGTTAACTCGCAAACAGGCATGAGAACGAGATGTGTAAAACAAAACACTCGTGTTATAACGACTGTCAATACACCAGAATGAATAAGTTACATTCAATTGAAATGCAAACAGTGAAATATGTGGTCATGTGAAATGTTCTTTTTGAACCAACCCACCTGTGCGCTGCCGAGCAGTCTGGGTTTAATAAAATTCACCATACAGTAATATTCCATAAGGTTGTTTTGTAAAGGTGTTCCTGTGAGAACTAATCTACGTCGAGTCTTGATCCGCGACATGACATTGCTTAAATTTGTTGCTTCGTTCTAGAAACAAAATTAATATTAAACTAGAAAACAAAATATTTCACAAAAACAGTTTTATACATTGGATGTAAAATGACAATATTTTTGTAATATACAAGTATGCTGCTACTATATTTGGTCAGATGCCAGACAAGAAATAGTTTGAACACGTGGAGGCTTAGACAGTGACTGAAGCGTGTAGTTCTTACTACTGCACAAGTGGTTAATCGCATGCGTGCGTGCGTGTGCGTGCAAAGGCGTCACATTTTTCAAATTTTCAGCAAAATTTGGAGTGGCAGTTTATTCATCAAATACATGGAACTCATTGATTGGTAATTACTGAATAATTCGGGCCCGATTGTTGGTATAAAAATTTATCTTATGGATAAAAATTTATCTTATGGATAAAAATTTATCTTATGGATAAAAATTTATCTTATGGATAAAAATTTATCTTATGTATAAAAATTTATCTTATGGATAAAATGTATCGTATTTATAAAATAGGTCCCCACCTTAATAATATGACCTTCATCACAAACAACAATGTCTGGACCCGGATCCAACATCATTTCAATGAAGGATTTATTGTAACGCGAATACTGCTTCCTAGTGTTGGTAACCATGGTTATAAACATCTTATAACCGGTGACTAAAACACCTCCTCTTTTGTGCCATCTCTAAGAGAAAATAATAATTTTAAGAAATGTTTAAAAAATGTTTTTTTAGAAAAATGGTAAATTGTAAACTGTACTGAAACTGAAAGTTTAATATTATATTCATAAAGGTTCAAAATATGATATATCTTAGTGGTAAAAAAGCTTTTAAATTTTTATTCAATATCTTAGAGGTAGAATTGAAACCACATGATTTGGGTTTGAGGCTCTCTGCTGCCACCATCGCGGGTGTGTCAGGCCTTGAGCAAGACACTTGACGTAATTGTATTCTCTTTTCCAGCTTATTGGTTACAACAGGTTCTTAATATTGTAAACTATACAAATAAACGACATTCTTTCTTAAACATTTAGCGTGACATTCCTTATTTTGATAACGCAACAAATTCCCAAAGTAGGGTTAACTATCGCATTCAGCCAGTGTTTTATACTGAGTAAAACTATCTTAATCTGCACATGTGTTTTACTTCACCAAGATTCTAAGTGTTATTTTTACATGACGTTTAATTTAGACAGGTTACTTTGGGTTGAAGTAAATAATTTTAACTTGCTGAGAACAGTCACACCAAACCCATAGTAGCAGCTGTGAGACTTGAACCCAGTGTCTCTAGTTACAAAGCATGGGTTCAAACTAGTGGCATGTTTTTCTTGTGGCAAACAACATGATTTTTAATCAGTATTTATATACAACTATACAAGTATCAATCTTTAATGAGTATAGTAATCTTTAATGAGTATAGTATCATAGTAGGGTGAGGAAAAATGTGACACCTTTAGCACATAATATCTAAAATCCTGGCCGTGTTTTAAACAACCAACAACGATCTATGGGAGTCGTGAGGATACGTTTTCATTAATTCTTTGAATGTTCTTTGTTTACTATCAAAAAGGACGAAAAAAGGGGATACCCCTCTTCCCCCACCCTACTATAATACAGGGACATTAATACGTATAGGTTAAAATACCTTGAGTATGATGGCACGATCATGTAAAGACTTGTTGTCCATTATACTATAGGTGTCCATTGATTGTTTGCATGGCCGTGTCCACATATCAAACTCCCTTGCCCAGTTAAGCACTGTACCAAGTGGGCACACAACTAGAGCTGTTCTTTGTTTAGGCAAGTGTGGCGAATGAAGAACAGTGTGTAAAAATGCTACAACCTGAGACAAAGAAAAATCAAAAATAATCCCCTACCAATTTACATTCGTGGTAAGCGGTAACTTGTAACCGTGCACGATGTGTATGAAACAGAACACCTATGTTTTAACAACTGCCGTTTCCGTTTCCAACCCTGTGTGGCAAGTTACATTTAATTTTAACATGATTTACTGGTATGACCTAAACAAATACTTTTAATTGTTAATATTAATTTGTGAGTACCTCAGTATAGAACTTCTCTTGTGTAGCACAGTTTCAGTAACCAGATTAAAGCAGCCACAATTTTTAAAAAGCACTTTTTGTACACATTAATAAAGGAACAAAATAATGAAGCAAAATTACTTGCAGCGTTTTTCCCAAGCCCATACAGTGAGCGAGTATGCAGCCATCTCCTCTTGATTTATTGGCACGTGCAACGCTCTCAATAACATTACGCCATAGAAATTTTATTCCTTCCACTTGGTGGGGCTTGAGGGCTCGTAAAATCGCAGATTCAACCTTTTTAAAAAGATTTGTATTTGTAACATGGGTGTTTTGTAGTACACTAGACACACATAGTGTTATTATCTACCTTTTTTTTTAACTTTGCATTCAATTAAAATCTGTTATTTGGGTTGCAACATGGGTGTATTGTACTGTGCAGTACATATGAGATACATATGATGTTTCACACACTTCCGGGGCTCTGGTTAAATTTCGGTTTGGAATTTTTAGTTATTTTAATAAACCCGAAAAACATTTATATTCATTCAGCTTCACTATTAAGTTATAACATGTGTGTCTTCCTATACACCAGAAAATGAAGACACACAAGATGTTTTTCATAGACAAAATACACATTGTCAAACTCTAACTAAAGTGTATTTATACACCGTACATACTCAATACATGTATTCGATGCATGTAAGTCGTAAAACATTAAAGGGAGTTTCTACCTCAACAAGTGGTTTTTTAGACAACACAAGATGAGTCGTCACTTTCTTCTTCTTCTGTGGAGAAGCTTCATCGTCAATTATAATAACCTGCGCGATTGTTCGAAATTTAAAATACGGGTAACTAACTATCATAAACTTTGAGGCTTTTTGATGAATTTTTGAGGCATATTACTGGTAGGAGTATGGCATAGAGCTTATGTTACAGATTTATAGGAAATCGCTTATTTTTATATTAAAGCACGCCTGGAATCACTAAAAAGGAACCAAATTTGTTAAAGATATAGGTTCTAGCTATCCCAACCCACCTTGCATTTTATAAAGTTTGGTGCCTATGCAAGAGTTGTAGCATGCCAGGATGCCATCATGCATGTGCAATAGGACCCTTATGATATTTAAATAATTCTCTTCCACAAATAAAGATAAATAAATCAGAAAAAAATTCTTGCACAAAATGTTGATAAATAAATACCTCCTCCTCCAGATCCTGATCTTGCTCCAACCTCTTCCTCCTAGCTTTCTCCATTTTCTCTGCATCCTGTGTCATCTTACTAAGGTTCGTATTATCCAAGATCTTCCGGATGTTGCGACGACCCATCTTCTTCCCGCTGTCATGGAAATCATCTGTCAATCAAAGGAGATAAATTATCAGCATGTTTCATAAAGTATGGTTGAGAAAGAGAGGACACATTTTTTTTCTTTATATATTTTCTGGTCTCATTTGGTAGTAAACAAAAAACATTTAGAGAATTCTAAAACCATATCCCCTTGACTCCCATAGACTGTTGTAATTTGTTTAAAACACGATCAGGATATTTGAATACTATGTGCTTAAAGTACTATATATACAATACCAGGGATGTACAAGACTTCTTTTCTTTTCTTTCTGCGGACATTTTTGCTCAATTTTTCAACAGAATTATTTCGAGCAACTTTGTCTGGACTGTACACGCAAAAGTATTTAATGGCAAAATAATGTTTTTTATGCATATCATGAGTAGAAGCCCAAAGTATTTAGAGGAACAAGGGACATTGGGCCAATTCTAGCCTAAATCTAGGACCCATGGCATGCCACACTGTGGAATCTAATCCAGGAAATAAAGCCTTTTGTATTTTAATATAAAATCCAAGTTTTAATAAACAACTCAAGCTCCCACCCATGCTGTCTTTGTTTGAATCCTCACTCCCAGAATCTTTTATTCGACGTCGTTTTTTTACTTTGTTGTACGACCGCGTCTGGGCTTCTTTCTGTTATAAGGTTTTAGTTATGAAATATGCTTAGCAAAGTGCATAGGGCCCTCGTATAATAAATTACTACAGAAAAAAATTTAAATTAACTGTTAAAATTGCATTTTTAAAAAACTGTCTCTTACAATTTATAAAGAAAATGCTGCTTACACAGTTTTAAGTGAAAAACATGAAAAATCTTTGTGTTGAATTAATACAGGAAGTTTTAACAATAAACTTACTTTAATAGAACCAACACCATCATCTGAAACATCTTCTACTTTATAGAAATCGTCCAACCACGTTTGACCTTTCTGTTTTTTCTTCGGTTTAAACCCAACATCCTCATCAGAGTCGCTACTCATCGATGTGATCTTCTTGGATTTGCTTCCAACATTTTCATCATGGGAATCGCTCTCTATCGTGATGCATTCCATCTCTGCATCACTCTTTAAAACTTCTTCTTTTATTTTGTTCTCTCTTTCTTCTTTTTTCTCTTCCTTTTTCTCTTTATTTTTGTCTTCACCATCACTCTTCTCATTCTCACTTTTTTCCTCCTCGCTCTTTTTCTCCCCACCCTTTTCTTTCTCTTCTTTGCTCCTACCTTTCCCTTTTTCCTGAAGAGCCGCCTCACACTTCTCTTTCTCCTCTTTTCCAACAACAACTTGCAGTCTTTCGGAACTTGTTGTTGATAATTTCGTGGAGTGGCTACAATCGCTGGCATTTTTCTAAAATAAAATATGAAAAATCGTTTCGCAAAATTAGCAAAATAGATGACATATTTTAAACAGTTTGCTGAAATGTGCTGTGAAAAAAAACAGCATGTGTTCCATACCATTATTAAGTTACATAACAAACTTTTTAGTAGATAAAATTTCAATATCTTTACAAAAAAACACATAAAAGCAAAAAAATCCCTAACTAAAAATTAAACAAAAAAGATCAAAAATACCTCATCTGTTTGGGGGTCTTCATTTACATCAGTTACATCCGCATCTGAAGATTGAAGGATGTTGCTTAGGTCCGAGAGACCATCATCATTTGCATCTTTATTGAGGAGAATTTGTTTATCTTCCTCATTAAGGTTTGAACCAACGAGAGCTTCATCACAAATCAGGGACCTTCGTACTTTCTGTACATGTTTAAATAAATGATCAGTTTAAATCAGGGGTTCCCAAACTTATTTTATTGCGGGCCGATATGTGAAATCATAATTATGCGTCGGGCAAGGTTTTCCTTGCTATATTGGTGACGCGACCTGTATTGGCCAAAATTTGGTTATAACGAATACTGTTAGTTAGGTCAGGAAGTTCGGCACATATGCTGGTAATAAACATGGCTTCTAGAACAGATTAAACTACGTACTTGTGGAGTAAAAGACAAAGTTTCACAGTATTTTTGTTGAATCATGCCGCGGTATAACCGCTATACCAGAGTAACAAGTGTATAAGGTTGGCTGATGCTGTGACAGTCATAATTATTTTTGTGACGTAACAAAGACAATGTAAATTATTACAGAAATCAATAAAACATTTTTAGACGATTTTTTAAAGTAATATGTTTATTTGTGAACGTATGCAATTGGTAATTTTAAAGTCCTCTGAGGGCCATTTATTTTGCTCCTGCGGGCCACAGATGGCCCGTGGGCCGCGGTTTGGGAACCCCTTGTTTAAATGAATGGTCAGTTTAAACAAACGGTCAGGGAAATGAATGGATTGAATGGTCAAAGAGCGAATTGGCTAAGGAAGCCATAGAAGCTACATGTTTTTAATAGAAATATTTTGCTTGCCATATTAAATTTTGCCTAATAAGCAATTCTCTTAAAAAACATTGGAGGCCTTCTTACTTTCTGTACATTTTTCAATATGTTGGGTCAGGAACCATTTGGCTAATATGGAAGTCATAGGCACCTATCTTTTGGAAAACCAGGGTGTTCTTTTCGTTATTATCAATTTACCCGTTTCTGTGTGTATACAGATTGTTACACTGTGAATTCTAATTGATTCCGGAGCTTGCTTTTTCTAGCAGTTTTCCTTTTTTTTCAATTTTAAACAAAAAATTACACCTAAACAGTGTAGTATAAGATTCCCATCAGACAAAATGTAAAAATAGATAAAAGAATCTTACTTTACTACGTGGTGTGGCTTTCACTGCAGCATCAGATAACTTTCTCTTGGCAGAACCTCGCGTGGAGCTTTCTTTTGTTGGTGAAAGTGCTTCCTGTAAGAAAATATTCTTTAAGTCTGAGGCTCTATGCTGTATCTTATAGCAAGGGAGATGTCATAGCAGAAATTGTATTACCCTCAAAAAGACCCAAAGCGCCTGAGAATTAAGCCCTAATTACTTGTCAACATCCAAACTAGAAATATAATATAAAAAAGGAAATGATATAATAAATACTGACTATATTCATTGGTTACAATGTTTACATACTAATTCAGGATAGAAAAAAATATCTCACCCTCGGTTTGGTGCAACATATATCGGCAAAAACGATATCCCATATCGTAGCTTACACCTTCTTACACAGGTTATGTTTTACTTATTAACAATCTGTAACAAACCACTCACTCGAAGCAATGCATTTTTGATCTTCGTTTTTTTAGTTGATTCATCTCCTCCACTTTGTGCATCATCTGAACCATCTTCTTTTGCATCATCCTGATCTTTTGCATCATCCTGATCTTTTGCATCATCCTGATCTTTTGCAGCATCCAGAGGATTATCCTCATCTTTCTTCTTGGTTTCTAGTGAAAATATTTTAGGTGAACTAACTGGCAGAATTTTGTATCTAAAATATTAAAAATAAAAAATAAAATCTATAATATTTACAGCTAATGACATTTATCGCTAACTCTTTTCACTGCAAGAACTTAGTCACTTAACTGATTAAGAATTTTATTTGTTACGTTTTCCTTAGCAACAGATCCTTAGTGTATGTCGTTACACAAAAATTGTTCAACTCTATGAGCACCAGATCAGGGTCAGGAACTTATTACAGCTTTTAATCTCACCATGTTTTTTGTCTCCATCTTTCTTTTGATCCAACAGATCTTCCACATCTTCATCCAAGGAGCTCTCGGACATCTCATCTTCCATGATCTTCTGGATGCCAGCTCTTGCTGCATCATTCTCACTTACTTCTTTGGGAGGGGGATCAACTTTGGGAGCTTGATCTTCAATTGTCTGTATAAGCATAATACAGGACTTATTTTTTATTTAAATATATATATATACATTTTTTTTTTATTTATTTATTTATACTTAGAGGTAGAATTATTAGCATGAATGTTGAACTCCTGGTATTCTGACCTTATTGCAAGGACACTGGACATGAAGATTCGCTTCAACTTTCCATATTTTCTATGTTTGATAACTGTTTACCCACCTTAAGGATATCTTATATAACGCAACATGCTGTTTGACCTTTGTACATATTAATATATACATTAGGGCGGGAAAGACAGGCCACATTTAGCGCGTAAAACCATATCGCTTGATCATGTTTTTAACGATTACCAACAGTCTATTGGAATCGACAGGATATGGTTTATTATTTCTTTGAATGTTCTTTTTGTTTACTACCAAATGGGACCAGAAAATAGAATGAAAAAGTGTTCCATCTTACCCCACCCTACTATACAGCTTTAATTCGAAACTGGGGCTCTGAACCTAGGACTTCTTCCTCTTGCTACACCAATGCCCACACCCAAATAGTCTTATAACACAAGCCTTACCATGTCAAGCTGATCATCGGAGAAAGTTTCCATGTTGTTGCTTTCAATCTCGGTCTGAGAGGAATCGGATGAAAAATCCAAAGATGGCCGATCCGTCTTGTGGATTTTAGGTTTTTCTTTTTTTTGGTCAGTTTTCTTTTTTGTACTCGGTTTTTCCAAACTTTCCGGATCAGAATTTTCAGAATCAGAAGCTTCTTTTTCCTTCTTTTTCTTCTTGGGTATTAGTTCATCCAAGTCAGATGAGGTTGTTTTTGCTCCAGGACTTTGATCTTCTGCCTCTTTATCATTTTTACCTCCCTTTTTAATCTTTTTTTCGACTGACCATTCTTTCTTTTGTGAATCAGATTTATTTGAGGATTGTCTTTTTATCTTCCTTGGTTTAAAAAGTCCGGAGCAATCAGAATCACTCGCCTCCTCATGGAAGATATCGCTGACACTTACCCCTCCAAGTGCCTTGAGGAAAGAGTGGGGTGGGAAAAAAGCAAACACATATTTCAATATATATATTTATCTACCCATAAAAAATAATGGCCAAACTTAAAAAAAAAATTATAAAAAGAAAAAAAATACATGGGAAGCAGACGAAGCAGGAATAGTTACAATTTTTATTTTTTATGTTATTTATGTTAAGGAAAAGTAACTGATATTTATTGAATTATTTTATAATTTGCGGAATTTACAGTTATATAGTAGTTTTAAACTGATCTACCAAATATTTTATACAATATTAATTATAAACACCTGTTTATCAGAACACTGGTCATCCAACTTTAGTTTGATTGGAATATATTTAGATAGTTCTTTATCTGACGCTTCATTGTTACTTTTATCCTCCTAAATTGGTAAAAATTATCATTTAATTTTATATGCTAGAAATAAACTGCCATTAAGACTGATGTAGCATAGTTTGCCAGAAAGTCCTTAACAATTGATCCTGAATCTTATTTCATTTTGAAGAACAAATTCACAAAATTGATCACGGTTACTTAGCCTATACTATGCTTATTACTACATTATTCGAAATACTTTGCATATTTTCACCTGCGATTCATCCATGTGCAATTTCCTCCATGTTTTACCAGCAGGAGAGTTGGAGTTACGAAGAATGCTAAAAGAAAAGTAACAAGTTTAACAATTCGTGAGTTATAAATGAATGTAATGTCCTCGCGTTGCCGCAAAAAGAAACTAGATACAACATAAAGATCACATACTTTTCCCGAAATTTCCGTTTTAGCAACTTTTTCTTTCTGCTTGGTGTAGAGAGATTGGTGTTAGTGGAATCTAAATCATCCGTTTCTTTGCTGGTTGTCATGGAGTCATCTGTGCTTTCTGTGACGTAAACAATATAAATAATCTTTTAACGGCTTATCTGGTATGAAAAAACATAATGTATTTCAACGTTTGGTCTGCTATCCGACAAGACTTCATCAGGGAACGACAATAACGGACGGAACATCGGAGATACACAATGTTTTATAATTAATTATATATAGATCTAGAGGGAGAGGGTTTTTTGCAATAAAATTGTTATATTCTGCTTTATAACTAATAAAAAGTTCCAATTTTTAAAACATAACAAATTAATTAAACCTTGTGTTGCAATAATCAAACCATTGTTTTGTCCTTCTACTTTAACACTAAAGTGATGCAAAAAGTAAAATTCACCATGAGATATTCTTGCTTGAAGTTGTTTTTCTTCTTTGCAGAGAGACTCATAAAAATCGGATGACAAGCCCACCAGGTCATTCAGCTTTGATTTAATTTGGTTGATTGTTCGAAGCTTCGTTAAAGCCACTTTTCTTTGGTCTTCTGTGTCCTAAGTAACAAATAATACAGTAAGTTAATGGACCTAGGACTTCACTGGGACATTGTATACATGATACCACAAGTAAAAAAGTATATATTATTTAGTACGTATATATGATACCACAATAAAACAGGTATATTTATAAATTATATATATTTATATAACTGTATTATTCTTTAACCCATTTTTGGGTAGCTTATTTTTTTTAAATATTAATATATATATATGTATATATAAAACCATATATATATATAGATATATAAATACCTTTTTTAGATTTCGGCCAACTTACATTGCTAAACACTTGTTTAAACAAAGAGTGAAGTTCACCAACTTTACTGCACGTGTCATCTACTATTGTCATACACTCAGAACGAATATTACTAATGTTAACGGTGTCCGTTGTTTTGTGGCGGCCTAAAAGTAAAAACAACGAGTAAATTAAAATGAATCCAAGGGTTTACAAAGTGAATTCTGTCTTGAAACATTAAAAACTCCATTTTAAATCGTTTAAGAGTAAAAACCAGATATGTGATGCAATAAAGCATGAGGTTGTTTAACACAGAATATGCACCTATTTCACAAAAAATAAACAACTAAAAAAATGTATTTTAAAAAACACAGTGGTTACATAGCTCGATAAGTAAACAACAAGCCAGGCCCTGCCACCACTGTCAGTGTGTGTGCACTACATTCTTTAAAATTAGGCAAAATCTTGTATAACATTGCCAAAATGTATTGACATTGCCAAAACACCTATATTTGTTAAAAGTTAGGAATTTTATTAATTAATGTACCTCATGCAGCATACATTGGTTCTATTTCATACAAACACTTAACACCAAAGTAAACCCATTTTTAGGGGTAAAACTGAGGTGCCAAAACGTTTGTTATTATTTATTCAAAAATTACAACTCTGAACAGTTGGTATACATACTAATACTTAAGGGTAAGTTTTGTTATCTTACCTACAACAGGATGGTCAATCTTCTTTATAGTAGTTGTAGTTTCTGGTGACGGAATGACACCATTTGATTTGTTTTCTTCAATTGCTGCTCGCCTGTGTTTCTGGTTGAATAAAAATTTGACATTTTTAATTATAAATGTGACAACAAAAAAATGTATATATATATATATAATTATTATATATAAAATTGATTTGAGTGTATATTATATATAGAGAGAGAAAGAGAAATATAGGCTATAATAACTACACCTTTTTAACTACTACAGGTGCTCTGTTTGTATTAAGTGCTTCCAAGACTTCTTTGCATTCTTGTATAAGTGACTGCAAAGGTGTAAGATCGCATACAAAACATTGTACTGTATCGGAAGTAAATATTTCATTCGCTTTTTTCCGGCTGAAGTTCCGTCTAATGCAAGTCCTGTATGAAAGAACAAAGTTTAATAGATATATGCTATTCATGTACAATGCACATTAGAAACAATGTATATGAAAAACCAAAACGTTGCCAAAAAAAACTCTCATTGCGAGAGAAACCTCGCATTGCTAGGCTCTCACCCCAAAATCTTAGGCTTCTTGTTACAATAACATATAAATTAAGGGGGAACAGTAAAAAACCTAATACCTAGTTTTTTTAACCTTCAGAAACAGTTACCTAGTAAAAGTCAACAAAAACGCTGTCACAGCAATTGCCAATTAACAAACAAATTTAAGCCTATGGCTCAAATTCAAGCCTATATCTAGTCTATTAGAAATTTAAATTTCTATATAAAGAGTTCCTTACTTGCAAAATACATTGGTACAACTATCACACATGATAACATCCCCCCCGTCCCCGCACCAACGACAGAATTCATCAATTCCATTTTCATCTTTTTGGAACGTACCAGAGTGATAATAAGAATAGCATCGCTGTAATTGGATAAAGTAAAACTAAATGCTTAATAATGGCATATTGGGTTGGAGCAATTGCATTTAAATGTCTTTCTCAAGGACACATACACCCACAATGGTAGCAGCAACCAGCCTTGAATCCATAACCTCTGGGTTAGAGGCAGGTGCGCTAACCAACTGTGCCACACACACATTTATGCAGTAGTAAATATAAGCTGAGTAACTTAACTAAATATACCTTGCACAAGAGTACATGTAGCACTGGGTGTTCATTAGCATTGCTTGATAGATGAGTAAGAATCTGTTCCCCACAACCAGTGCAACGAATCACTTTATCCAATATTGAAGGTTCGGTTGTACCTGCAGCATGATTGCTGGAACCTCTGCTGTGCGGACAAGGTTTTGTATACTACTGTTGGGTAAAGTGGGACACCTTTGGCACATCACATCCAGATATGCCGATCATGTTTTCAACAATTAAAAACGGTCTATGGGAGTTGTGCGGATATGATTTTATAACAGGAGCAATTAATCTGAAACCTAAAGACAAATTCGCCCACAATGGTAGCAGCGACGAGCCTTGAACCCATAATCTATGGGTTAGAAGCAGGTGTGTTTGCCACTGCGTTACGGCGGCGTAAACAAAACAAATCATACAAAAATACCTGTTAACCGTTCTTTTCTTTGACCCAGTTTGTGAGCAAATATAAGTTGAAAATTCTGGTCCAATAAACTTATCTTTTGGTAAACCTTCTGGCTCAACGACTACACATTCATTCTCCATGACATGCGTACAATAACGTACGATAAGAGTAAGACTATTTAAAGTAAAGCATTGTTTATTTGTATACGTAACACTATTTTTAGTAAAACGGGAGAGAAATAAAAACAGGAACAGGCGCTAAAATTGTTAAAAGTTGGGTGAGCAGAGGACCGAATGCATAGAAAACGTAAAAACTGTTATGGTATAAAGTAAAATCAAAGAGATTAAAACTACGTAATTAGTAATAATGTAAGTTGGATAGTTTTTAAAAATTCACAAATACATGTTTGTTTATATATATTTTTAGTCACGTATCGTTGTTCGACGAACAAGTAAGCAGAGCTCTAATGAATGGGCACGTTTCATTATAAAAGTAACTGATACAATAGGTATAAATACGCTTTGCGGAACTCTGAGAATGCGTGTAGTATTATAAACCTACATTGGCCAACCTAGACGTCGCTTAAAAGTGTTCTACTGAGCCATATTAACTTATATAAATAAAAAGACTGTGCGATCGAACACACGAAACATATGTAGCCCAGAGTCCTCTGATGAAGCCTATATGCATGATGTTTTATTTATAGTAACAAACAACGTTTTGTATGGTATAATTACTTATTAATTGTCATAATGCTAGTTGAATTTAATTTAAATTTAACATAATTTCTGATAGATCCACCTTTTTTGCACAGGTGAGAGAGGCCACTCGTAAACTAGATCTGTGCTCGAAGCACAGTAAACCACTATATTCAACACAAACAAATTATAGAATATTTATTTAAGATTCAACCAAAAAAAATTGACAGGAAGATACATGCAACCATTATCCATAGGATCAGTAAGAAATAGAATCATAATATACAAACAATAAATTGGAAACTACAGTGATATATGAGCAACATATAAAAATACAACCAATTAAAATAATAATTGAATCTCTTAATTTATCTTAAAAACAGATTGCAATACAGAAATGTAATTAGGAAATAAGTAAGAAGTAAATGTATTGTAAGAAAGTGGAATTATAATATATATTCATTAAATAGCAAACAAATTGAAATGAATATTCATATTATTATGCAACTTACCAACACATACTGCATTTACAAAAAACAAGGCCTAGGATTAGAAATTAAGTAAATTTATATTATAACTATTTTTGTTAAGACATTTATATTGATACAATGATATAATAACAGTGATTAAGTTAGGGCAACCAACAAAAAACAAGTTTTAATTAAAATTTTATAATATTTTTTTAATCGTATTAAGAAAATCATAAACACAATGATAATACAGTAATAAATTAAAGGCCAACAAAAAATAATATTCCGATTAAAATTTTATAGATTTCAAGAATTGGATGGAAGCAAGTTGAGAAATATTTACATTGAAGTTTGCAAGAATGCTTTCAATTGCAACTGAATCTCTTCCATCTTTTGATCCTGTCTTTGCAACGCCTAAACCAACAGTAGAAGCACCAGCTTGATCCATTAATTCTTTCCAGATGTTTCTTCCATTATTTACTTCATCTTGCTGTTCTCTCAACATTCCCTCACAAGTTGCAATTGCAATTTGTTGAATGTTTTCGTACGGGATTTCAACATTTAACTCCTCATTTATAGAAGACACAAGCACTTCATGTAAGGTTCCCAAAGTTGCATCACTTGCATTTCTAGATGCCTGTGTATGAATAAATGATAATTGACTTTATTATGTCTCTTCGGTCACAGTATAAAAGGACGTAAAAATTTACAAAATCGGAAATATGAAGTAACGGTAAACTGTTGATTTCCTCTTTGTTCTTTTAATGCCATGATCTTCACTATCGTTTACAAAAAAAATATTTAAAATTTAAATTATGTTAACGTTCAAACAAAACATTTATAGATTATTAAAAAAACGCAACATAAACTACAATTTATTAACAGTCTGAATACCTTGTTCATTGTACGCAAGTAGTCTGCTGATAATTCTTCATAAAATGGGTTAAGACTCCTTTCAATGTTTTTCTATAATTAGTATCAGTTAAGTAATATATTAAACATATTTATATTTTATAAACATTACCTTATTTTTAACGTTGTTTTCTTTCACTTGATCAAACAATTGCTCAAGTTCTTGCTCAAGAGCGTCTTTATTTTCCCAATAGTTTTCAATAGCTACCGAAGAAATGTCTTTCCCAAAGTCGCTGAATGCTTTCAACGCTTGTTGTTTGGCTTTTATGTGGATTTTGTAAAGTTCACCATCTTCTACATATTTCTCTTTATGGTCCTATGTCAATTCATTAGGTTTGGTTTTGCAATTTGTATTAAATAGTGAAATTATGTAAGAATTGTTGGTCTGTGTCTTTGCGGAAAAAACAATTAGCGGTAGTTTCTTTACCCCAGTGGTCATGAATGGGTTGTTCAAACTGTCAGCCATACAACAAAAACATTCTGATGTTGTATACATGGTAATTCGTTAGCGGGCATGAGGTGTAAGAAATTGAAGATCTGTTTTAAAACTGCTTAAGTTGTCCGCACAAGTGTTATTGATCTGAGATATTCTTGAAAAAGTTGATCAGAGATATTATTTTTTTTTTAATTTGCACTTAACTAATATTTATCACGAAGGTTATAAGGAAAAGTTACGTTAAATGCTGTTGAGTAATTCAATGCCAGTTCTTTGCGTTTTTCAAATAGTGCCTGAGCTTCTTTTTGTTGTTGTACGTAATTCATTTTGTTGTCCTGTAACAAAAATAGCTTTTTAGATACAATTTGTTTCAATTTATTCAAATTAAGCTAAAAAGTTTGTTAGCAATACAAAAAAATAACTCATAAAGTTATAGTTTTGGTAATTCATTAGCAGACATAAACAAATTTGACACTCATGTTATAACTTCACCACATCAGCATAAAACATGGTAAAATTTAATTAATCAGTCAAAAAACTTTAAACTTAAAATTATAAAATACCTGCTCAGGCTGTTCCTCATTTTCAGATTTCGGTGTATCTGTACCTTTTTTCAATGTTTGAAAACACTCTGTGATTTTGTCACTCAAAGATTGAACTTTATCTTTCTTGCACTTTAACCCCAATCCCTTAACAAGATCATTCTCCTCAAATTTTTTTACTGAAGCCTTGTGTGCGTTTTGATGTGCGCGATCCAAATCTGCCTCGGACTTGGATTTCTTAATCTCCTAAAAACCAAAAAAGGGATAAATTTGTTAATAAACTGTGGGCAGTAATAAACAGACTAACTAAAAAGACAAAATGTAAGTTGTAAATGTGTAAAGTAAGGATTTGCTTTTTTCCGGCAAATGTCTAAGTTTAACAAAATCGAAAAAGAACCTTTTCCATCAAAACTTCATAACTCATTGCAGTTTCAACAACCAACATTGACACTTTGTGGTCCAGTGTTTCCTGCAACAAAAATAATATAGCCATTAGGGGTGAAATTTATTTTATGGAAAATAATTTACCAATCTTTCTGCATTTTTTCTTTTAAATTTCCGGTGTTTTGATTTGACAGCATTGTGTAGATCCTTCATGCACTTCTTAACCAAGTCCTGGTTGCAGTCAAGAGTGGAAGATTGAAATAATTCTTCTGTTGCTTTCACAGCTTTTTCTCTTGCTGTAGTCAGATCCTCCAAATACTGGCCGCTTGCAACCTATGAAATGTATTAGACAATCTATTAGTAACCACTGGGTTTGAACAATTGTCATTAAGTGTCTTGCCCAACGACACATATTCTCCAAATGGTAGCAGCATTGAGCCTTGAACCTAAAAGTTTATTTTTTTAACATACATTTTTTGGATCCACACACAGTTAAGAAAATCTAGATTCTAGAAAATCTAACAAGATTTTATTGCGTTACACATTACGTGTAATATACTGTATTACCTTTTCCATTTCATCCAAATATACATTCTCAACTGCAAGAGCTGCTTTTCCGACAATTAAAATCTTTTCATTTTCCTGTTAACAAAAACTTTTCAAAATCCTGTAAACAGGAAAAAATTGTTAACTTTACCTTTCGTGCATTGTTCTTATGTTGCATTGCTTTAAATGCAACACTCAAGCATTGTCTCATATAGTTTTTATTAGCCAAACTTTTCTCTTCAGTAAGCCCTTCATGTTCTGCATATTTTAATAATGTCTCTTCCTGGCATTCTTCATGAAGGCTTAACAACATTTTGGGCTCTATATAATTTTCACCCATCTAATAAAAAAAATATAAATAAATCATAGGCTACAAAAGTAAAAAAGATTATGAAATATTTGTTTTACCTTAGTTATCATATTTTTTTCATATTCCGCTTCAAAATCTTGAAGTTTTTGACAAAATCCAACTGTTTCATTTATCTTGAAAATAAAACATAAAAACAAGTTATAACAATTATTTATTTAATAGAAAACTACTTTTAATTTGTATTAGAAATGAACGAAAAATTGCCACAAAAGTTAACCAAAACATATACTTTGAGTTTATACCTTCAATAATGTATGAACATTGGGAGTATCACTACTTTTGATTCTTTCTTTAAATTCCAATGCTAGCTTCATAATTTCTTTACCAGTGCAAGTTCCACCATTAAGTTGTTTTACGAGCAAATTTTCTTTTGAAAACAAACAGTTACCAAGATCATCCACTCCAACAAGAAAACTCTCATCTAGATCTGTAAGAATGAACGAATGATTAATTTATCTATCCTTGTGTGGTTGGCAGGCATTAATGTTTCTGTATTATACACGCCATACTCGCTTTTGAGTTATCATATACCCTTGTTAATGATTATTATTTGGGTAAATGGTTATTATATGACCTGGTACAAATCACACAAAAAAACAAATTTGAACCTTTTTTTGTTACCTGCTAGCTTAATGCTGGAACGACTGCTGTCTTTGTATTTGGTAACCTTTACCCCAGGATGTGGCAACAAATGACATCGGACGTCAGAAAAACTTTTCATAATCTGCTTTCGTACTGAATCGTTTCCATCTTCCTCTGCTTTTATAACTTCCGTCAAATATTCCATCCCTCCTTTGCTGCCAGGTTCATAATCTGACATCTCCCAGTTTCGAACCAGAAACATCAGACCCTAAAAATGGATCAGCTTTGATTTAATAAGACTTAAAATTTTCATCCATTCCATATAAATATAAAAAAATACTCACAAAGTTACATAGTAACTCATTACCAGAACACCCGTGTTATAACGACTGTCATTGCCCGTCACACATGGATAAATAAGTTACATTTATTCATTCATTTATTTTATATACAGTTTAAATTTGAAACCAAGTTACCTGAAATGGGGATAGAATGGGAGCATTTCCTTCACCATTACGTTCAGTGAGAGCTTGGGCATACTTATTAAACACCTTGAAAATAAAATATATTTTGTAATAACTAAAACGTTCTTGCTAGTAAAACGATAGCTTAGTTATGGTCCAGGAACTGTAGGTAAGCTTTGACAAAATTTCTCACTGGGACAAATTAATTGTCCCACTGTTTTACTTTTTTGGGGGTGAAAGGGATAACTAGGATACAAAACGGTTACCCAAACGAACTTCAAAATGACAGGAAACCCAATTAGCTTGTTTTTACCTCTAAATGTTGGAAGTCATTATCCCGAATCAATCCTGATGACAAGTTGTAGACATGTACAGAACTCAATAAAGTGCTCAACCCAAACATGAGCGAGCACTCGCCTGTCTTAAACTTCTTCTGAAACGAACCTTGCGTGTCCATCAAAAACACAGCTATATCCTTAAGAAAAATATTAAACATTAATAAGTTTCAAAATGCTCGCAACCAACTACTTTTACCTGCCCCTTGTCATTCTTTAGCATGAACGGTTTGTCTGTCATATAAATTCCCGTGGTATCGCGTTCAACGCCGCCTTTCCAGTGAAACGTATTAACCAGCTTTACATAGTTCTTTTTGTACCAATCTGCAGACTGCAAAACAGTGTTAGTGTTAAGCCTTGATTTATCTCACGAAATATGACGTTTTGTTTTAGTTTTGACAGCACAGTCGCACAGTGATTACGGCATACATGGTATCTAGCGAGTGGACACAAGGTATATAATGCTGTGGGGAAAGATGGGACACTTTTAGCACACAATATACAAACATCCTGATCGTGATTTAAACGATTAACAACGGTCCATAGGATTCATTAGAATATAGTTTTATAATTCTTTGAATGTTTTTTGTTTACTACCAAATGGGACGAAATATTGGAATGAAAGGGTGTCCCATATTTCCCCACCCTACTGTATGAAATAGAACTCTGGCGTGTTATAACGAATGTCGTTGTCCCACCACGCGAGGATAAAAAAGTGACACAAAATACGAACCTGATTTTCTCGCAGATATTGACATAAGAAGTTTAGTAGAAAAGATTTTCCCGTTCGATGTTCCCCGAACACACTTATAATAGCAACAGGATGGTCCTGGTAGTTGTGAAGAATTGTTTCAAGCCGATCTAGTTTTAGTTGAGGTTTTCCTTTTCTTACCACAACTATTGCTTCAGATTTAACACCTGAAAGTTTCATGTTATATAATTGTAACTTTCTTTACCCTCCAAGGGCGGAAAACGACAGTCGTTACAACACGGGTGTTCTATTTCACACCTCGTGCCAGCCTACGAGTTACCATATACAGTAGGGGTGGGGGAAGACGGGATACCTTTAATATAACATTGCGTCGCCAAACGAAATGAATTAAGAAACCTCCCCACCTGATTTTCCATGCTGTTTGCTCATTTTTCTTCTGTAAGGTAGACGACACTATACTGTTTAGAACTCCTTGTATGCTATTCCATTAAAAAACTGCAGCAGGACTAGTTACGTTTGTTTAAATCGGTCACATTTTAAAGCAATTTGCAACGCGGGGGGTTATTGTCACCATAGGCAACAGTCAACACTTGATAAAACAATGCAATGCATATATGAACAACCTCACAGCGCGTAAATAATCAACATGGCCAAGTTCCTCGTAACTCATACCTTATCTTTTCAAATCATTAACTCTGCGCTAATGATGGCGGATTAATTCAACAATACAAATAAAATCTATTTTTAAAATCGAAAACTTAATATTTGCCACTAGTTGTTTGTTTATATACGCATGTATTTTGAAACAACTTCTGATTACTTTATATCGTTGTGACAAAGATATTGTTTCACAGCCATGCGTGTATATACACCAATATAGTAGGGTGGGGGAAGATGGGACACATTTTCATTCTCCGTCCCATTTGATAGTAAACAAAGAACATTCAAATAATTTTAAAACCATATCCTTACGACTTTCATAAACCGTTGTTAATTGTTAAATATACGATCAGAATATTAGGATGATATATACGCATATGTGTGTAGGCAGATGTGAGGTGCAGGAGTCCGCACCCAAACTTCAGTACTCGAACCCTAAACTGTGGCCGCCTCCATGAATCCCGAGTTCTGTTAAAGATCGACAACCCGGTTTATTAAACGAACAAACGAGCGGCATAAAACCATGGTCAAAAGTGAGGACAGAAAGAAAGAGGAACATATATTCGTAGCAACTTTTGTTTTCGTACTACAAGTCCTGGCTAAACGTAAACATAATCACATTTATTTAAAACACACATAGTAAGGGTGGAGGGGAGGACACCTTGGTCTATCATTTCATTCTATTTTCTCGTCACATTTGGTAGTAAACAAAAATATCAAAGAATTATAAAACCGTATCCTCACGAATCCCATAGACCGTTGTTAATTGTTTGAAACACGGTCAGGATATTTGATAATGTGGTAAAGGGGTCCCAGCTCCCCCCACCCTACTAGATTTTATTTGTATTGTTGAATTAATCCGCCATCATTAGCGCAGAGTTAATGATTTGAAAAGATAAGGCATGAGTTACGAGGAACTTGGCCGTATTGAATATGTACGCGCTGTGAGGTTGTTCATATATGCATTGCATTGTTTTATCAAGTGTTGACTGTTGCCATGGGCGACAATAACCTCCCGCGTTGCAAATTAGTAAAATGTAACAAGTTAATTATAATTGTTGAACAAACGTATTTAGTTGCAGATGCTTATTGCCACAGAGAAATGAAGTTAGTGGTGTGCGCCCAGGTTGAGCACAAAGTTTTGATCACTTTTATTAAGATATAGTAGGGTGGGAAAAGACGGCACACCTTTAGCATATAGTAGCTCAGGATGGGGAAAGATGGCACACATTTTCAATCTCTTTTCTCTTCCCATTAGGTTTAATAAACAGAGAGCATTCAAAGAATTATAAGACCATGTCCGCACGACTCCCATAGTCACGATCAGGATATTTGGATGTTATGTGCTTACGGTAGCTTATCTTTCCCCAAGTACATATATCGTGGTTTCCGTTTCTCTTCAATACAAAAACACTATTTTTAACAGCAATTGTAGTAAATTGCTGCCGAACACCTACATGTTTCGCTTTGTGTAATTTGTATATAGGTACGTTTCATTGACATTCTTTACTTCAAGAATTGCTAATCTGCATGATTAGTTCAAAATCGTCATAACATTTTAGTAGCGACTGTTTCTTCAACGGTAGAGAAATGAGCCAGGCACATCATGGTAAAGCAGGTTAGAATATTTAATTTACTTTTAAAAAATGATGTTTTTTAAACTTAAAGTTCTGTAACTTCTAATTACTAAGTCTTGCTGTGAAAAAACGGCTTTAACGAACTCACGTATAATAGGTTGGGCGGGTTGGGGTAAAGTGGGACATGCTTTCATTCTCTTTGCTCGTCCGATTTGGTATAAATGATGAATATTATACAAAACTATACTACCCCGCGACTCTAACACAGCTTTATTAATTGTTCAAAACACGATTGGGAAACATGAATTTTCGGTACGAACATTCTGCCCCATTACTACTATAATTAAAAAAATCATAGCGCCTTATTTTACTTTCCGTAGCCGTAGCACAACGTATTGAATGATAGGGGGTATCAGTTTTAAAAGACGTTATAGTTTCAGGCATCAAAGCTGTAAAAATCGTGACGGCAAATAAAGATACCCCGCACCTTAAGTTAGATCGGCTTGAAACAATACTTCGCAACCACCAGGATCATCCTGTTGCTATTATCAGTGTGTTCGGGGAACATCGGACGGGAAAATCTTTTCTATTAAACTTTCTTTGTCAATATCTGCGAGAAAATCAGGTCCGTATTTTGAGTGTCACTTATTTTATTCTCGCGTGGCGTGACAACGGCATTTATTATAACACTTAAGAGTTCTGATTTATGTATATTGTGCCCGTTTGCCAGTTACAGAGTAACTTTGTATAACTGTCGGAATATCTAGATATTTTGTTTTAATTGTTTTGTAATATTTGCGTGAAATTTCAATGCACTGATATGAGTGATTGCTAAAGTTATTATTTGATTTCAGTCACCAAGTTGGTATAAGAAGAACTATGTGAAGCTGATCAACACCTTTCACTGGAAAGGCGGCGTTGAACGCGATACGATTGGAATTTATATGACAGACAAACCATTCATGCTAAAGAATGATAAAGGGCAGGTAAGAGAAGTTCGACAGCCTGTATAGTAAAATGGGCAAGACGGGACACCTGTAGCACATAATATCCAAATATCCTGATCGTGTTTTAAAGAAATACGGACGGTCTATGGGAGTCGTGAAGATACGGTTTTATAATTCTTTGAATGATCCTTGATTACTACCAAATGGGACGAGAAAATCGAAAGAAAAGGTGTCCTCTCCGCCCACCCTACTTTCTAATGCTACTATTTCACCAGGACACAGCTGTGTTTTTCATGGACACGCAAGGTTCCTTTCATAAGCAAGTAACAGCAGGAGAATCCTCCCTCATGTTTGCACTGAGCAGTTTGTTAAGCTCGGTTCAAATTTATAACCTGCCTTCTGCAATGATTCGAGAAAATGATCTTCAACATTTGGAGGTAAAGGGACTGGTGCTTACTGAGCTTATGAAAATTACAGTCATTACAAACTCAGTTATAAAACATTATGTATCTGTAATCGACCATGATGTTTTTAACAAATTTACCCTTCAGTCTTGCACCTACAGTTCAATGAAACACAACCTATTTATTTCCAAGGTGTTTACACATTATGCCCAAGCAGCCATTGACCATGAAGGAGATGAAGGTTCCCAACATTCATCTCTATTTCAGGTAAATCATTATGACAAATATATTAGGGTGGGGGAAGATGGGACATGCTAAGCACATACGATCCAAATACCCTGATCGTGTTAAACAATTAACAACGGTTTATGAAAGTCGTGTGGATACGGTTTAATATTTTTTTTTGGTGTTCTTTGTTTGGTACTAAATGGGACAAGAAAATATAATAAAAAGGTGTCCCATCTTCCCCATCCTACTATAGCCTATATAATGTTCAATCAATTAAAAGTACGACTCATTTTAGAGTCTTCTGTTTCTGGTTCGAAACTGGCAGATGTCAGATTATCATTACGGTAGCAAAGGAGGGATGGATTACATGAAGGAAGTTATGAAAACTGAGAAGGCAGAGAATGATTCAGTGCGACGACAGATTAAGCAGAGTTTTTCTGACGTCCGATGTCATTTGTTGCCACATCCTGGGGTAAAGGTTACCAAACACAAAGACAGCAGTCGTTCCAGCATTAAGCTAGCAGGTAACAAAAAAACGAGAACTAAATTTGTTTTTTGTGAATTTTTTTTAAATTACAGTTTGTTCAAATTAAATAAAAAAATACCTATAATGACACCACCCCCCATAATGGTATCAGCATCAAGCCTCGAACCCTTCATCTTTTGGTCATAAGCGGGGACTAGTCAATTTATCACGACGCTGTACATATAAAAAAAAACCTTATGATGATTTTATTTATCTTTACAACAGACATAGAGGAGGATTTTCTTGATGGAGTTGATGATCTGGCCAAGTGTTTGTTCTCAAAGAATAAGTTAGTTGTGAAGAAATTTGATGGTGAAACTTGCACTGGTGAAGTTATTTTGAAGTTGGCTTCTGAGTTTAAAGAAAAGTTAGAAAGTAGTTCAATGCCAAAAGTCAATACATTTTTTAAGGTATGAAGATTGTATGATTCTTACTTTGAAAAAATATTAATTCTTACTTTGTGTTCTCAAGAATAATGAAATTGTTGAATTCTGCCAAAGAATTCAGGAGTTTGAAGAAGACTACGAGACAAGCATTGAAGCTGAGGTAAAATAAGTCATTTTTTTGTATTTTTACTTTAACTGAGTTTGGGTTGCTAGGTGGGAGAAAAATATGTTGAGCCATTAGAGTTGGTAAACTTTCATGAAGAATGCTTTGTGAAAGCATTGTCGAAATACAAAGCTGAACAAGTTTTAAGTGACGGTGAAAATGTGGTTTCTGAAGATCTCATGAAGAAATGCTTGGCAGTTGCTTTTAAAGCGATGGTTCATGAAAACAATGCACGGAAAGTAAGATAAGAATTGTTTATATTTAATTAATCTTAACAACCTATTTTTCTCATGAAAAATAAAATAATTTTATTAACCTGAAGAATTTATCTACAGCCATTTAGTCACTGCTTTTTTTCAAGTAGTTTTTACCTGCGGTGGGTTATATAGACTTTAATTAATCTTAACCAATTATTTTCATCAAGGAAAAGAAAAGAATTGTCATCATGGATAAAGCCATTGCTGCAGGGAATGTGTATAAGCAAGAAATGAAAAGGGTGATATGTGTTTAAATTAATAAAAGAGTAACAGGGTTTAAGTTAGACATTTTATTAGGTGGTGTATGAATACCCGTGTTATAACGACTGTCATTTTCCTACCATGCGAGGATAAAGCAAGTTACTACAACTTATTCATTGTAAACAAATCTTTGTGTTTAAACAGATCGCAGGTGGAAAGTATTTAGAGGATGTTAGTGAAGCAAAACAAGAAGCCAAAACAAAAGCACATGAAGCATTTAAAACCTTCACCAGTAACTACAACAAGGATTTGGTTAAGAAATGTTTGAAGGATCTAGACAATGTTATTGAATCAAAGCAAAAACAATTTGAAAGGAAAAATGCAAAACAATTGGTATGATGTTTTGTTAACCAGTTCCATGTTATATGATTCTGTTATTTTTGTTGCAGGAAGTTCTTGATGCAGATTTATCAAAGTTGGTTGCTGAAACTACAATGTATTATGCAGAGTTGATGAAAAAGGTAATTTCAGATCGTTTTACTATTATGTGGTGTATGGAACAGCGAGCACGGGGTGTATGAAATAAAACACTTGTGTTATAATGACTGTCATTGCCCGTCAAACAAGGGGTAATAGGTTACATTAATTCACATCCATATCTGATTTGAATTACGTTTATGGTTTTCACTAATACATCAAAACATGTACTTTTCCTAAACTTTTATTATAGGCAATTGAAGAAGATTCTAAAGAAGACCTAGATAGCTTGTATGATACTAATCTTCAAATTTCAATTGACCGATTTATGGATAATGAAATTGGTCAAGAATTGCAATGCAAAACGGAAAAACTCAAAACCCTTAAAAACAAAATCAGGGAACACTTTAAAACATTAAAACAAGAAACTGAAGACGAGCATAAACCTAAGAAGGTATTTAATCTTTTTACAGTTAATGAAATTGGTTTCTAGTATAAAAGTAATAATAATACGTTTGGTAAAACTAAGAGCTCAGAGCAACAAAGTAAGACACTTTTGGTATAAATGTAAACAATGCAATCTAATTTATTACAGATTGAGAGAAAGAATTACTTATTGCAAGAAAATGAACTACAAAGGCTTCGTACAAAACGCAGACAGCTTGCATCAAAGTATTCTTCCTCATTTAAGGTGAAGTTAAACTTTTTACAAATGTCTTACTGGTATTATAGAAGTCTTGTTATTTGGACTCTCAATTTTTTATCATCGTATGTCATACAATTTTTTTTCTGATGCCAGAGTACAGTGGTTAGAGGGCTTGTATTATAACCAAAAAAAGCCCGGAAAACAAAACAAAACGGTAGTCGTACACGACGTTGTTGTTTTATACACCTTGTGCCCTCTTAAAAATTACATATGTATGTTACTTTGGGCAAAATTACTGATACCAATTTATCACAGCACCTCAAAGAGAAATATGTTGATGATGAAGAAGTTTACCAAATTCAAAGAAAAGCAAAACAACAAGCATTGAAGGCATATGCTGATATAGAGAATGATGTTTCAACGGAATGTGTTGATATTTATTGGGAAAATAAAGACACACTCCAGCAAGAAATTGAACAATTCTTCAATCAAGTGAAAGAAAACAACCTGAAGAATAAGGTAATGTTAGGGAAACTGGTAAAAAAGATATTTAGGCTATACATGAATGCCATGTTGGACACTTTAACACCCAGTGGAAAATCCTCCAAAAAATGAAGTTACCCCTAAAGTAAGATACATGGTAACTCATATGTGTACACCAGGTGTATGAAACAGGATACCCGTGTTATAACAACTGTTGTTTCTCGCCACGCCAGAATAAAGCAAGTTACATTTACTCAATTGATTAATATTATACTCCACAGGTTAACATTGAAAGGAGTTTGAACCCATTTTATGAAGAATTATCAGCAGACTACTTGCGTACAATGAACAAGGTATTTAGACTACCCATAAAGTGTATAATCAAAAAATATTATGAATGTTTTTTTTAAACCTTTTATCGTATAAAGACAATTTGTATTTACTGCATGTAATGTATTTATTTTAAGGGTTTTGTTTCATATTTGACACAAATATGTATAAAACAAAACATGTAGTCTTAGTTTCGCTGGCAAAACCTTTTATCATTTACAGGCATCTAGAAATGCAAGTGTTGCTACATTAGAGACCTTGCATGTGGCATTCATATCTTCAGTACATGAGGAATTGAACAAAGCAATCCCGTACGAAAACATTCAACAAATTGCGATTGCAACTTGTGAGGGAATGTTGAGAGAACAGCAAGATGAAGTAAATAATGGAAAAAAAAATTGGAAAGAATTAATGGATCAAGTTTCTGCTGGTGCTTCAGCAAGTGTTGGTTTTAGACAACAGTTCAACCAACATGGTATGAGGTATGATAAGTTAAGTGGTGAAAAAGGTGACTCTACTTTAATGGAAACTACTCTGGCAAATTTCAATGTAAATATTTCTAAGCTGCCGTGCATTCAGTATTTGAAAACTTTGAATTTTTGAACAAAATAATTGTTTGTCAGTTGCCCCTTATACTCAAATTTATTTATCAGTATTAAAACCAATCATTTAAATTTACCATATTAAATATCATTGTACAAAATTTTCGTATTTTTACAAAAGTGTTACAATTATTCCCTATTTAATTTATATATTCTAAATGTTTTAAAATTCTTACTGGTTTAGTATTCATATGATTTCCAAATGAAAGTAAAAAATTTTAATTTGTTTGATTTCTTTATTTTATTCACGTATCACTCACTGTGTGTTGTTAAATTTTAAAACTGTAAAAAAAATTCTAGAGTGTACATTTTGATTCAGGCTTATTTTTTGCTCATGTTGATCCTTTTCATCAAACAGCTTTGCTTTTTGTTAATTGATTTGTGTGCAAGCATCATAATCGTGTAAAGATGAAATAAAAAATGGCATTTTATTCAATATGTATCAGACAGTAGCCTAGCATTTTATTTTAAACACTGGCTAGGAGCTGCAGGACAAAAACAACAACGGGTTTTAGTTTTTTTGGTTCTTTTTATCCTCGTTCACATAAATTACACAAAATTGCGCACGGGCAGCAAAAAAATGAGAATTAAGAACATTTAAAATTAGTACAACCATCCGTTCTTCCCGTCATTCCAACCAACATTATGACGTAATACAGTGACGTAAAGACGCTGGGTGGACACAAACAGAACATTAACGCGATAGACTTGCACAGATGTAGGAAGCACGCGGCAAAGTCGAATATATACAACCGTTACAGACAAATTAAGACTGTTTCGAATTCATTTTCACTCAAAGCAGCTTAGTTGTTTGGCAAACTGTTTAAAGTAAGTTTGAATTAAGTTTATAGAGAGCGGTAAATGACAGTAAAACAAAACCCTGTACCTCTGCACAATATGAAAGCAACATACATGCAATATGCGTTCAAACACTCTATGTTGTCTATATTGCAACCGTGGCTACATACGCTGCTACAGTTCCCACAAAAATGCACCGAACACACAATAAACAAAAGGAATCATCCGCCAACCCCTAAAAGTCCAGAAATAAAATCGGAAAAATGAAACTTTGGCGACATTTACACAACTTAGTGAAAACCGCGGCTTTTAAAACTGACGGTAAAAGACATCAATCTTATAAATGAGAAACGTCATGACTATTGTTGCAACTATAGATATGTTGGTGCATTGGGTAAACCAGGCCGAGGTAAAAAGGGCTGGCAGTAATGGGTTGCTTAATAATCAGAGTTGGTATTTTAGTAACAAACTGAAACGATACATCTGCGCAACTGAACACCAGGGTAACACAGAATCGAAAGTGAACCGAAAACTCAATGGCACTTAGACTAAAATTGTGTTTTTTAATGGATTAGTATTAGTTTTAGCATATGACTCAAGTTTTGGGTATATCCAGTCGTGGTGGTGGTGTGCAAAACTTTAGTTAAGGCACGAGGTGCGCGGTTTTGAGCAAAGTCGGGCGAAATTGACATGAACGAAAGTTACGAAGAGGCGAAAAATGCATTAAAACACAATAAAACAAAGCTTAAAGCGAAAGCTTGCAGGAAAAATAGAAAAAGTAGGCTTTTGGCGGGTTTTACATGATTATGGTATAAGTGGGAACTTTGGGATAAGAGAGCTATGAACATGCTCTAGCAATTAGAATGCCTGGTAAACCTTGGGTGTTACTGGTACTTATTGGGGGTTTTATCCAATTTTTCACAGTGGGATAAACGAGATTGGTTGGGGTTATATTGGGGATTTAAAGTTAAACGATTCTTGGTAGTAATAAAACAATATGTAGTTAAACTTGTCAGGCTGTTTCACGATGTCCTGGCAGTCATTTTGCCGAGTATAATGTTCTTTTAAAACGCACGTAACATATTAGCGGCTAATGCCCTTCTTGCACAAATCTTGGCAGAAAATCCAATCTAGAACCCTTGTTTACATCTGTGACCAGGACTTGCACCTAATATAGGCGTCTACATGCTATATACCGTCACCCAAGCACTTCACACGCCAAAAATCACCAGTCGAATACCGAAAAGGAAAAAAGGAACGAAAACCATCGAAAAAGTCTCGGAGAAAATGTGATTAGCGCGCCGACGTCACAAAACGTTCGTGCAATCACGTGATCCAGCATAAGGATTAAGATCGCTTGTCACGTGATAGCGCGTCACCGGTTGCTTGGTTTCGTTTACGATGCGTTGTTGGTTTGCTCGCTTCGTTGTTCTCAGGTGGAGTGGCCGTCTCATGCACGGGAGGCTGTGTGGAACAAAGAGGAATGATATTGGTGAATTAAAGGTAAATAAGTGGGTGAATGATATTTACTTTTGTGGCAGGGCACTTATACAAGTTACAACACAAGTGTTTTGTTTCATACACCTCATGCCCACTTACAAGTTACCACTTTCGTAACTTTTTCATCCTGTATGAGGGAAGTGACAGTCGGGATAACACAGGTGTTCTGTTTTATACATTTTGTGCCTGGTAATGAGTTACCATGTATGTAACTTTGCGGTGATTATATAAATGGTGCGCAGTTTAAACCACAGACATTAAAAAAAATATTATTTTTTATGTGATTTGATATAAACAAACATAATCAAAAGTACTTACCAAAACTCGAAAATCTTCAAGTTTTCTGAACTTTTTCAGCCACGTTTGGATTTGTGGATCCACCTCTCCACGTGGGTAGCCAGAATATTTCAAATAAGCCCAGAATTTTTCCAAACCATAGAGTTGCCCTGTGTATTAAAGGGTTATAAGAATACTTAGGCATATATGGGCGAGGCTTTTGGATACTTGGTGGTTGGGAAATGGTGCAAGTTATAACACGGATGTTCTGTTTCTTACACCTAGTGAGCGTTTACATGTTACCATGTATGTAACTGTGTGGGGGATTGTGTTTCATTACTGACATTTAAAAAGCCTTGAATTGAAACAGACAGTTAGATTTAAGCATTTGCAGAAACAGCAGCTTAAAATAGAAAAAAAATCGAATTGAACATTAGTAAAAAGATATACAATAAATCACACTAAAAATACAATAATTATCAAATAAGACATATATACAATAAATGAAGTTATTTAAGCTACAATTTTTAAGCAGGCTGCAATAAATTTAAAACCAAATACTGAATAACAAAACCTCACCATCTTTATAATCACGAATCACGTCTTCTTGAAACTCCTTGAAAACATCTGGACGACAACGTTTCTCCAACCCATAGCTGTAGAATCGGAACAAACATTCCAAACCATACCTGTTGTGGGGATTATAAAGCAATTACAATTTAAAGTTGGTTTTAAACACATAGGATAACCCAAAGAATAAATCTTGTTTATTTAAAAGTATAAAAGCAAATATTTTAAACTGTCTGCAAGCTTGTTTACATGTTACCAAGTATGTAAGTTTTAGACGTTCAAAGTATTAAAAAACCATATTCTCATGACTCCCTTAGACCATTGGTAATTGTTCAAAACCCGATTAGGATATTTGGATATTATGTTAAAGGTATCTTCACCCATTCAACTATATATGCTGTACTTTGTGTAAAATTAGTAAACCCTCCGAAGTTGGTTATGTGACTCCAGTTTACAAAGTCCTGTATTAATAAAACAAGTAAAGCCCATTCACCTGTATCCCTGCTTCCCATCTTCCACAGCAAGAGATTTGAATTCCTCGAACATCTTCTTGTTGAAATTATCACGGAGGAAAAACGACCAGAACCTGAATAGCGTGTTCATCTCGGGGGATTGACCAACACCACGACGATCTCTCTCTATTAACAATAACAACTTCAATATTAACAATAAGATCCTTACAGAGATGAGAATGAAGTTTTTGTTCAAAAGGTTGTGTCGGGGTCTGGAGGCGTTTAGGTGTCTTACCACTTTAGTTTCAAGTTTGAAAGGAGAGCGTCCCCATTTATTAGAGGTGCGTATACAAACAAGCAGAGCCAAAGTATATTGCATTCACCACATTAATCAATGAGGTTTCCTATGTTTGACAACTATGAGTGTAACTGTATTTTAACAATGTCACACCAGATTTTACCCTGCTGTTAGGTGTCTATACAAACAAGCAGAGATAAAGTATATTGCATTCACCACATTAATCAATGAGGTTCCTTAGGTTTGAATTATTAAAATAAAAAAATTATAAAGTATATTTTAAGGCTAACGCAAAAAAAGTTTTTTTTAATTAAATCTACCAAAAACACATACCTCTCAAACACTTGCTGTGGTATTTGCTGTAAACTTGTTGAGCAAATCCTTTTTCTTTAAGCAGTGAATGCGAGGGGTGTTCAAACTTGGGTAGTGAATGAGGGGTGCCGGATTGGAATCTTCTACCATCTGGTAGAGGACTCATGCCACGGTCGCTAGAAAATAAAAATATTTAATAATCATGAACTGCTGTTAATTGCCAGTTTTCAATCTTTTTATAATATAAAACACAAACCTAGATATATATATAGAGAGCAGGGTGAGGGGAGATAGGTCACCTTTTCATTCTATTTTATCTTCCCATTTGACAGTAAACAAAAAAAATTCAAAGAATTATAAAACCGTATCCTCACGACTTGTTTAAAACACAATCAGGATATTTGGATGTTATGTGCCAAAAGTGTTTTCCCCCACAGGACTATATATATAATATACACGTGCATACTAACCTAACAGATGGAGTTCTTGACCTTGATCGATGTTCACGAATGTCCATAACCCAACCAACGTGGTGTTCTTCTGGCGGATGACTACTGTGCCGTGTCTTTCTCTTACGGGGAGTCTGTAAATAACAAATGGTGTTAATGCCGCCGCGTTATAGTATTGCATTAGTCCTAAGATTCACATGAGTTTTATATAAACTGGGCAACTCTGGCTCAAATTTCAAGCCATGCCAGGTTGTAGGATATAACCAACTTAAAATATACGAACAAAAACATAAGTGGAATTCTAGTTACCTTAGGGTCAGGAGCGGTGTTCTCTTTAACCACTGGGTAAAATCGAGGAGCAATTTTCGAATCTTTGTGGTGTGGGGTACGTGGGGTTTTTGCGATAGCCCCGGGAACACGAATGCTGGGACTGCCTGGTGTTCCAACTGTGAGTGAAAAGTACTTTGGGATAAAAATGTAAGAAAATTACTACATACAGATTTTAAAAAATGTTAACTTTATATATATATGGTTCTAGTGCAATAACCTATATGTTAAAAATTTAAAACGAGTTTAAGTAAAAAATCGACAAGAAATGTTAAGCTACAGTATCTTAAATCCCAACATTATACAACCAGGTTCTCAATATTTTGATGACTATGAGTGTAACTCCTGGTCACACTTGATTATTTTAATTGTTTTTAAACGTTCCACCCTCTGCTTACCTTCTGTATCTGTGGTTACAATGGGAGGCGGACCAACTGAAGATTTTGATGGCGGTCCAGGTGGCGTGATCTGACTTAAATCAACTTGTGAGCGGTTTCCTCCTTTCATCCCTTTGAAATCTTCCTGGCTAATAACGTTAACTCGTGTGTATTGTCCTTTGCTGTCCTGGAATTTAAAAAAATACCAACTTTTAATGTAGTTTTGGAAACTGGGTCAATTATTGGGAAATAATTAAAGCTATGGAGACATTATACAGAGTTTAAAAAACCAAGTTTAGAAAACAAGTTTGTCTCAAAGAAATTGCCACATGTCTGTACAACCAAGCAGAACAAAACATTGCATTTAACGCAGCAAATCACTTAGGTTCCCTATGTTTGACAACTATAGGTTTAACTGCATTTTAAAAGTGTCACTCAAGATCTTTGCTAAAAACTGAAAGTGACATATTAACTTTGAATTTTAAACTTACAACTGGTTCAATTTCAATGTCATCATCCCATGAGTCCCATAAGTTCTGTTCATAATAATACAACCCATCATTGATAACTGATGCTAGATCCTGTGTCATCTTTGTCCTGGATGTAAAGCTACCGGTCCGATCTCCTCCCGGATGTTTCCGGAATGCTGGAGGAGTCTGTGGGGAAAGTCATCACGATTAGTGGAAGAATTAAGATAAAAATTTAGAAAAAAAAAAATTAAGAAAAAAAATTAAAATTAGCACAACTTTTTTGGGGGAAATAGTTAAAAATTTGTTTGTGTTTTTGAAAAATTTTGTTTTGTTACTGGCACGGCTAGATGAAAAGTTCAGTAACTCTATACTACATTTTAAAAAACCTATTTCTTAGCATTAAACACGGAATGTTATTTCTTAACGAGGATGGCCCAACTTCATGGGCACTAGATCAGGAGCAAATTCACGGAATTAATCGAAATTAAAACACACCTGTGTCACGATAATGATCTTCCTTATATCGGCATCCGTAACCTCATCCTCTGAGTCGGAATCCCACTTCGTAAAACTCTTCTTTGTGAGGTTAAGCTCCTCCATCTCTTCATCAAACATGAAATCCAATTCTTCACGAGTGTCTCCTTTATCCTCGCCAGCTTTGACTAAATTAAACATGATTTTAAAATGCAGAAAATGTCATTTTTTATTTATTTAGGAATAAAAAATTCATTGGGGACACAACTAAATTGCATCACTATTTTATTTTATGCTGATAAGGTCTTACAGCAGGTCAGAGTATTTGTCACAGCAACAGTGAGCATATCATATACATTGTAATGTAGTAGCTACATACCTTCTTTATTTTCATTTGTATTATTGTTAACTTCTGCAGTTTCATTTTCAGGTTTGTTCTTCTCAGGTTTCCCACTCTGAAAATAAATATAATGCATTTTTAAATATTTTGTCCATTTTACTTACTAATTAAAACAACAAAAATAACTTTTAAATAGGTGGCTGCATGTATATCCCGGCACACAGACATAGTATATAGTTTCAAAATAAAATTTAAATAGAATTTATTTAAACAACTGTCAAGCAAAAAAAAGATTAGTTTAAAAATGCCACAAATTTATTTCATAGAAAAACAAAAGAATGTTTTCTTTTTTTGCAATGTTTTATAACTGCAAATACCATATTTATTTAAAAAAATATTTCTTTAAAACAGCAAAATATTTTTAGTTTCCTATTGTATTTTAATAGCTGCAATTACCATATGAAGCACTTTCTTTATCCTGTTAGGTCGATGCTTCTCAACCTTGGTCCACCATTCCCTATGGTTGGGATCATGTTCCGATGTTTCTGTGTTCGAATCCATTTGGGTTTTGGCTGGAACTGATAAAGAATATGGTTAGCTTTAATATGGATTATATAGTCTATATAACTATAATAAATTCTGCGAATCTGACCCTGATCTGGTGCTCATAGAGTTGAACAATTCTTGTGTAAAGGAATACAGTAAGAGTCTAGTGCTCTTTTTTAAAAAACAGCTTGTACAATTTATATAGGCCACTTTCTTATTTTTAAAACAAATTTCGAATTTAAGTTAATTCCTAAATGAAATACTACTGTTAGAGAAACATATACCAAAAATTAACTACAAATACAAAAATTAAATCTAAATAAAAAATTAACTTAGTTCATTACTTACCAGTATTAACAGAGGGGCAAGTTTCATTTGATGTTGAAACGGATCTTTTCGGGACAAAGCTCGGAGCATCAACCCACTTCCAGAGCTCAGAGTGAGCGACAATCTCTTCCTGGATTGGCTTCGGGTTCAGGGATGCATCTTCTACCGATCGCTGTCGACGAGCGGGAGAATTCATAAACTCCTCGGATGTTGTGGATGTAGGACTCAAAGATACGATTACTGGGGGTTGGGATCCGTGAGGAGAATATTGCGATCCGGGGACAGGTATCCCATCTTCGCTGTCGTTGTTGTCGTGTATCACCCATTGTAGAGGGTTGTCTTTGCAACGAACTTTGTTGTCAACAATTTCAATCACTTTGCTGTCTTTGATCGCCTGTTGGATAAATAGGGTTGCTATTAGGGCTGTGGAAAAGTTAACGGTTAACCGGTTAACCGAACCTATTCGGTTAACCGCCAACCAAAAATTCAAGTCGTTAACCGAACTATGACGTCATAGGGCATAAACGTATATCAAAATCTGTCTTATTTACACAAAAGGCACGTGTTCGTGTTCGTTGATTGTTGTTTTGCAATAAGACAGGGTGCGCAGGAACGCTGTTGCTTTAATCGTGCCCTACAACGGCGATTACGCCGTCAATCTTAAATGTTAATACCGCAGGCTAACTAGTTTTGCAACCTTATATTGGTGTAATACACAACTTAAATGTTTTCCTAAGCCAAGCAGCGTGTTTATTACCAAAAAGCAGGCATTCACACGTGGATTCAAGCATCATAATAGCGATTGTTTGACCTGGCAATTGATTACGACATAATAGCAATTCACACGTTAAAAACTGCGTCATAATTGCAATTCACACGTTGATTATTTAGAGGGCAGGTGTTTTAAAACAGGTTTGAATACGAATAAGAAAGCATTACTTTGACCTTAAGAACGTTTGCCCGTGTATTGCAAGCATAGTCCATACGTTCGTCGTAAAGTTGCCTTTAAATTCGCGAAAAAAAAGCGATAAACAAGACGCTTTTATTAGGATTACACTTGTATCGGTTAACCGGTTAACCAGTTAAAACTGAACGGTTAACGGTTAAACAAAAATTGGGAAAGTCCACAGCCCTAGTTGCTATAAATTGAAGTTTTTTAGAAATCTTTTTTTTTGTTTAAGAGTTTTAGGAAATAAAAATGTCATTTTATTTGCAAATATTTCAATCACTTTGCTTTCTTTGATCGTCTGTTATAAATAAAATTTGTTTTTACAGGTTTTTATGTATTTTTTTTGTGTAAAACAACATAAAAACTTTTGGTTTCATACTTTTTTAGGTTTTGGGAACTGAAAGTAAAAGAATTATATAACCGTACCCTCACGATTTTCATAGACCGTTGTTAATTGTTTAAAACACGAACAGGATACTTGGATATTATGTGCTAAAGTTGTCCCATCTTTACCCAACTATATAATATTTACCTCATAAATGAAGTCTATTTTTATACTAAATTTCGTGTTGTAAAAGGTGATAATATATTAATCATATAAAGTACAATCATAACAGGAATTGCGCAAGTACACCACATTACACGCTCCTCCATATAAAGTATTGTAGCGACGATGCTTATTGCTCGTTGTATATATTGTAATGATTCGGTTTTGAACGCACGCGAAACACGAAAGAGAACGGAAGAAGAAGGCAAATAAAAAGGGGCGTTTCGCACACACACACACGCACACAGGAATGAGCGCTACACACCTCCCCCCAGAAACGACTTAATTTTTTCGAGGCCGACCACGCTTTTTAAGGTTTGGAATTGGTAAGGGTTGCGATAGGTCAACATTGGCTGGTTTAAGTCTGTCGATGGACACAGTTTGTGATTTGCCACCAATGTCCAAAACAAAATATTTTTCGTGGCGTTGTTCAACCTTAAATGGGCCTTCATATGGAGGATTAAGGGGGGGTTTATAGGAATCCTTTCTTACAAAAACAAAGGAACTGCGCAATAACATACGAGGAATAAAATGTTTACGGTAACAATGTTTTGTAGTAGGCATTGGCAACAGTTTAGCCAGTGCTTCGCGCAGTGTTCGAAGATACTCTGATGGTGCGGGTTCTTGGTGTACGGTGGCGACGAAATCTCCCGGAACTTGCAGGGTCGACCCGTAGACCAGCTCTGCGCTTGAGGTGTTTAAATCCTCTTTCGGCATGGTGCGAATTCCCAGCAGTACCCATGGTAGCTCATCGCGCCAATTTGTGTTTGAAAGGCGTGAGGTCAGTGCCGACTTGAGGTGTCTGTGGAAACGTTCGACCAGGCCATTGGCCTGGGGATGAAATGCCGTAGTGCACTGGTGCTTGATGCCAAGCATATTACAAACTTCTTTCCACATACTTGATGTGAATTGTGGCCCTCTGTCAGACGTCATGTTGTTTGGAACACCGAACCGGGAGATCCAATGATAAGCAAAAGCTCTTGCACAACTAACGGTTGTGGTTTCTTCCAAAGGAATAGCTTCTGGCCATCGGGTGTACCGGTCTACGATAGTTAGCAGGTATTTATATCCCTTTGACTCTGGTAATGGCCCAACGATGTCGATGTGGATGTGGCTGAACCGCGCATCGGGCACAGCAATTTGTTCGAGTGGTGCTTGGACGTGGCGATGGATTTTGGATCTTTGGCATTGTATGCATTGTTGTGCCCAAAGACGAACTTCCTTTTTGATTCCATGCCATACGAATTTACTTGTTATGATTTTCTGAGTCGTCCGCACTGAAGGATGACACAACCCGTGAACAGCATCAAAGATTCGCCGTTTCCAACTTGTGGGAATTACTGGTCTCGGGGTTCCAGTAGATACGTCACACAATAATGTCGCTTGCGATTGATTGACGGCTATATCTTCGAACTGTAAAGATGTCATCGCTGTGCGGTATGCAGTGATTTCGTCACAACATTGCGCTTCAGCTAGTTTGCTGAAATCTAGATCGATTGGTTGGGTCTGTATTGCGGAAACATAAGAACGTGACAGAGCGTCTGCCACCACGTTGTTCTTTCCTTTAACATATCGAACATCAGTTGTATATTCAGATATGCTACTAAGATGTCGTTGTTGTCTAGCGGACCAAGGATCAGCTGCCTTTTGAAAGGCAAATGTTAATGGCTTATGGTCGGTATATGCTGTAAACTTTGTTCCTTCTACAAAGTAACGAAAATGGCGAACGGCCAGATGAAGGGCCAGCAGTTCTCTGTCGAAGGTGCTGTATTTCTTTTCCGCAGGTCGTAACTGTCGACTGAAGAATGCCAGCGGTCTCCAGCGACCATCAACGTGTTGTTCCAAAACACCGCCCACAGCATGGTCTGAAGCGTCCGTTGTCAACGATATTGGCGCTTGTGGCTTTGGATGAACAAGCGTTACCGCTTCTTTTAACGCAGTTTTTGCGTTATTGAAGCTGGATTCTAATTCCTTCGTCCAAAGTAGTTGTTTAGGTTTGTTTGCTAACGCTTTGTATATTTCTTGCATGATACTTGCTGCAGAAGGTATGAACCGGTGGTAGAAATTTACCATTCCTGCGAATTGTTGCAGGGCTTTGATAGTATCAGGTCGTGGAAAGCGTTGTATTGCTGCTACTTTGCGGGGAAGTGGCTTGGCTCCATTTGCATCAACGTGATGACCTAAAAAGTCGATATGTGGTTTCCCAAAAGAACATTTCTTCAAATTAATCACTAAGCCATTGTCCGACAAACGTTGGAAAAGTTCATTGAGATGAGAAAGGTGTTGCTTCAATGATTTGCTTGCGATGAGTATGTCGTCCAAGTAAACGAAGGCGAACTTCATGGATTGGCAAATGCTGTCCATCAATCGTTGGAAAACTTGTGCAGAGTTCTTCATTCCGAAAGGCATTCGAATGAACTCGAACAAACCGAATGGAGTAACGACTGCTGTTTTTGGGATGTCTTGCTCTGCGACAGGGACTTGGTGGTAGCCACGAACCAAATCTATTTTTGAAAAGAACTTTGCACCTGATAAGCCGACTGAGAAATCCTGGATATGCGGCAATGCATACCTATCCGGTTCAGTGACAGCGTTTAACCTGCGATAATCACCGCATGGACGCCAACCAGTACCGTCCTTTGGAACCATGTGGAGTGGTGATGACCATGGGCTCGATGATCTTCGAATTACTCCCATCTCCAGCATTTTCCTAAATTCTTGTTTAGCTATCGAAAGTTTCTCGGGTGATAATCTTCGAGCTTTTGAGTGTATGGGCGGTCCTGTTGTAGCAATGTAATGTTCGACGTTGTGTTTGGGTAATGAAGCAGGAAGTGTTGGTGCTGTGATGTCCGGATATTTAGAGAGAAGTCTTGCGAACACGTTATCACTAGAGGCAATTGTGTTCAGCTGCGGTGCGGCTTCATTGGTAGTTTGAAGAGGGACGCTTGAGAAAAACTTTGCATGCAGCAGACGATTACGCTTAAGGTCGATCATCAACGAATGTGCGCGCAAGAAGTCTGCGCCAAGAAGCGGTTGCGTAACTTTGGCAAGAGTAAATGTCCAAGAAAACGTGCCGATTGCGAAATCCAATTGGAGTTGTCTCGAACCATACGTTGGAATGTTCGTGCCGTTTGCTGCCAAAAGCTCTTTGCCACGTGTTGAACTCCTGCGTTGTAACGCAGACGCAGGATAGACACTTATTTCAGCGCCGGTGTCTACTAAGAATTTTTGACACGTATTTCTGTCCCGGATGTAAAATAAAGTGTTGCTGCGGCCGGTCGCTGATGATGTTAAAAGCGACCGGCTTATTCGTTTCCCTGCCAATTGCAAGGTTTCTGACACTTGGTAGCCCTTTGTCCAAAACGTTCGTGGTAATAGCACAGTTTTGGTGCGTTCCGGGTTCTTGTTTTGAAATTCTGCAGTTCTTCATCGCGTTTCTTCACCTTCGAAATGCGATAATCGTGACTTTGCGAATTCCAGAGAACATCGGCTTGTAAAGCGGTGGCTCGGGGGTCTTCAAAGTCTTCTTTTGCTATGACTAAGCGTATTTCTTCAGGGAGGGCTTGTAGGAAAATGTAGCGGAACACAAAGCAATTGGTATGTCCGCACATGAGAGACAACATCTCATCCATGAGCTCAGAAGGCTTTTTGTCTCCTAGCTCTTTTATGTTTAGTAGCTTTGCCGCTCGTTCATATTCAGAGAGACTAAACACATCCAGAAGTCGCTGTTTAATCTTCCCATATTTATTGTCCCTTGGTGGTTCTTCTAACAGATCGACCAACCTGCTTGCAGTTTTTTGATCAAGCGACGAGACGACGTAGAAGTATTTAGTTTCATCGCAAGTTATTTTTCTCAAGGCAAATTGAGCTTCTGTTTGTTGAAACCAGACTCTTGCTTGTTCTGTCCAAAAGGTAGGAAGTTTCAAAGTCACTGCGCTTTCTGTCATTTTTAACCAGCAAGATAAAACGTATCTTGCGTCGAGGTCACCAAAATGTAGCGACGATGCTTATTGCTCGTTGTATATATTGTAATGATTCGGTTTTGAACGCACGCGAAACACGAAAGAGAACGGAAGAAGAAGGCAAATAAAAAGGGGCGTTTCGCACACACACACACGCACACAGGAATGAGCGCTACAGTATCATATATGCTCAATCATTCACCTCGTATATAACATCTATATCTGTAGTCAACGCTTGTACTCGCTGGAAACTTGCGATGAAATCCAAAGGAAGGAAACCCTCAGTATCCATCTGTGTAGGAATACTTAATGTTTAGGTCTCAATGAATAAGTTAATAGTTTAATAATTCAAAAACAGAATGCAGTGCAATTGTTTGCAAGACAGTAAAACTTTAATTTTATTTTTTATTGTATATTATTAAACACTGTTTTTATTAAAAAAAAGCATTAAAAGTGCCTAAACTGATGAATAAACATGTTATACAGGTATTATAAAACAAAGGTTTTGAAACATAAATAACATCACACAAATAAGAATCTAATTTTTCACAAACTTACTTTTCTACGTAGAAAGAAATCTCTCTCCAAATTATCAGGACTGAAGTAATATTCACTGCAAATTAAATAAATGATGAATAAATATAAATAGACTTATATGTTAACCTTTATTTATATGTACTGTTTAAGCATTGAAGCAAAAATGGGGATATTTTTAGAAAAACATAAAAATTCGGATTTTTTTTAATTTATATTATTTTTTTTTACAATTTTTTATTTAAAAATTTAAGCTCCACATTTTTAAGGTTTTTTTTTAAATATGCCATCTGCTAACAGAATAAAGTAAGAAGTTACTCACATCTGCCACATAATGTATTCCAGATTAGGAGCATATGAGTTGTCATCCGCAACGTAAACTTGGCTTCCATCCTCCAGTATTGTAGCTTGTCCAATAATTTCAACGGGCAATGCAAAACCAGCTTGGTCATAAACTACCAGTGTACCAGGTGGTAGATGCTCACCAGCATTGTAAGCTTTCTCTGTAGAACAAATACCAGATATATTATAAAGGTATTTACATGGCATTTTTATGGGATCTGGGACTTAGGAAAGTTATTATTATTATTACACTAATGCTGATGTAGCATTACTAGTTTATACATGTTTACCTTTTAAACTTATGGGATATACCAAACCATTTTTAATAACCCCAATCTCCAATAGCTGTTGTTTATTTCAGACCAGGATTCAGAGGATTTTTTGGCAAAATAAGATTTGTTTAATACATTGAACTCTAAATTTTTAAAATTATTTTACAAAATACTTTCATCTTTTTCTAATTTTTTTTACACCAATGTTAAAAATCCTCCTAAATTACACTAACCAAAACCCCATCAAATTTGTGACTCCCTAACATCACCCATAATCCCAACCTTACCATAACTACCTCTAGAGGTGCCACGGTATGAGCCACGGCCTCGACTGCGGCCTCTGCCCCTGCCACGGGGTCTGCGGGTGTCGGAACGGGGGCTCGTACCCCATTTTCTTCGACCGTCAGAATCCATTTCATTCATCATGTTGTTGTTGCTGTTGTTTCTACTTCGACTTACTCCCTTGCCTGAAGTAAAAGGAAGTTTGTGCCGTTATAACTCTTGTGCTTTGTTTAAAGACTTTTTATAAAATGAGAGTTTCAAACTTGTTTAAAAAGTTTCAAATTTGACCACCAAACCAAACGTACCATCATATCTCGGTGCTCTGTTGATATGGTTGGGTGAAGAAGATCGGTTCCTTCCACCTCTTCCGCCACGTTTAGAACGAACATCCACGGGCAGCGGAACCCAACGAGGTTTTCCTGTAATATTAAAGGGGTGAAGTCTATTGCAGGAGACAGGCTTGTTAAAATCAAATTGTTTGACAGATTTGTCATGAACTTCAAGGCATAATGTGAATTTGAATTTTAAACAGGTTTTCTTATAATTTTATTCCTAAATAAACTCTTGACAAGTTCATTTCTAGACATATAATGGAAAAAAATGAAAAAATTACTTTTGAACAATTATTTCTAAACAAAAACTTGTGCAATTAATTTATTTTCAAATGCCCAGTACCCAGATATAAACTGAATGTAAAATAATTTTCCTAGGAAATTTATATCTTAAAAAACTTAACATATATTTTCCAATGGCCAAGCACTAGATGAATTTAAAAATAAAATAACATTTTCAGCTGGTAATAATACAGTGGTACTTTTGGCAAAATAATTATACCGTTCTTCACCTACTAATTATCAAAACAAATACATATCTTTATAAGACTCTCCCATGACTGAAACATCGCAATTACAACGCAATTACAATCAAATGTAATTTGTAAGTGGATGACTTAATTATCTATATATATATATACCCATACACCACATATTATGCTACTATACGTTCATTGCACAACCCTACTATAATGTGAACACAGAACACGGTACAGGAAAATTCTGTTGTTGAAATATACGCAAATATGTATGAATATAAAAACATATATATATATTATAACGGTGTGATTCAAACAGACATTAAACAAGTCATAACTAAATGCTGTCACTGCTGTCATCACTTTATAGTTTAAGCATGTTAGTTAGTCGGCGTGGCGGGACAATTCCCATAAGCCAATGGTAGATTGGCACGGTTTGTATGTTTCTCATATTTGGATATAACCCTTTGTACAGCATTACACGCCAGTAATAAACAACTTCTCACAACCAAAAGTGAAACCAGATAATACAAAACATGGGTAATGGTATTAAACATATATTGTACATGAAATTATTGTAAAATATTGATGGTTTTAAATACCAATAGATTTGAAAGGATTTAGAATAAAACAAAACATAATATGGTACAGATATGCTAACAGCTTATAGTGACTACAGCACCTTCTTATAAAGGAATTATCCTAACATATGTGGCAGTTGGAGTTATAAAAACAACAAAACAACCTTACAATTGCTAGTGCTTGATAATATTATGATTGTGATATCAAACAGCATTGTTCTTTCTATATGATACCTATTCAGTTGGCTGTAATGGATACGCATATATATATATATAGATATATTGACAGCTGTATGCTAAATTATTGTACCTATGACTGTATATTTTATACAACACAGAATAGATGTACTATAACAACACAGAATACATGTATTAAACACTTTGTGGGTGGGTAAGCAACATATACATGTAAAATATGTTGAATGAAAATGCAATATAATTTGGAGGGATTGGGGATTAACAGCCTTATGTCTGGTGTGCTATATACATAGGCATGTAATACATATATTTATATATAATATAACGTAACGTTTGTACATGAAGGAGTTAATAGGGTTGGGGAAGCAACTGTCGCCATATGGCCAGTGTGTGGATGTTTTCAAGGAAGCGAGTATGTTTGATCACATTATTTTATGTTGAAACCAAAACTGACTCAGGAACTCTTTGTGGTAATTGCATGCAAAGGTTTAAACATAAAACCTGGAAACTATTTTTGGAAGCATATTATAATGGTACTAACAATTTACTGTCTGTGGGGAAGAGCTTAGCAGATTGCTAAAGGAAACAAGCAGCCTAAGTAATGGCAATACAGGAAATAAGCTCACTGAGCAGTACATACTATGAAGTAGACAGATGGCAGTGCTTCAACAAGCTAGTTATCTTGGTATGAAACTTAGATAGTTTAAAAACCCACACAATTTATACTATTATACACCTCCTTTGATTGTAATAGAGAAAAACACAAATTTTCCTATAATATTGACAACTGTTACTGCTGTATAATAGCAATGGGACTATGCTTGACTGAGATGTCATGAAAGTTTTAGCAAAATAAAGATCCAAATACAAATGTTATGCAAGATAATAAAAGTATGGTGACCTGTGTATCAAAAATACCATAATTTAATAAATGCTAAAATGGTGTTTTTAATTTAATAAAAAAATTGGTTAAAATTAAGGAATAAAAATAACTTTAAGCCTTATAACTAGCAAGCCAGAATTATGTAAAAGAATTTTTTTGACACTGAAACACTAGTTTTGTTAAGTAGCCTATCATATTAAACAAGTGTTAACACAGTGTTCATACTGCAGAGTAAAATAAAGTTCAAGTAGCAATAGATAGACAGTGGGAAAAAGACGTGTGCAAGATATGTTAAAACAAATAACCAGGCGAACATTATTAACAGAGAATATAACATCAATGTTAGCATACCCAGCGCTTGATGCTTAAAATACAATTTAGTTGCTAGCACTTAAACAAGAGGTTACAAGAGCTTAACAAACACGACGCACTGTGTACATAGTGTGATCCCATACGCCATAATTATCTATGACAGTCTTGACTTAGAAAAACACGTATTAAACCTAACAGTAAACACATAGATATACTTATTGCTAGGGCTTATGGGCTGTTTAACAAATTAAAACCTTACTGTTTAATTTTACTTTAATGTAAACATGTCTTCACACTAGATAACAGTACAGTATTAAATCCTAACTTTTAAAGTAATTGTATCTATATTATGCTATTTAAACATAGGCTACTGAACATTAAGTGTTTTTTTAACAGTGAATATGTTAGAAGGCAAACAGACAATAGCATATCCATAGTGTAATACAAAACACAACAGTTATATGTAAAAAGATACTGTTCTATTATGAGCTATCTTTTCACTGCTATTGATGTAATACTTTATAAACACATACGGCTGATAGTGTTCTGTAGTTTTCAAACTGTATAAATCGTAAAAACACTTGTGCTTGAATCTATTTATCTATATATTGCTAAACAGATTTGCCCACACTTTTTCAATAACTTGATTAAAGTTTAAGCTTGTTCTTTTTTACCTTGGTGTTCTGATAAGTTAGTGATATCAGATACATAGAACCCTAGTACTCAGTAAGTTTTAAATCCCTAATGATATGCAAAATGTAGTACAGTAGGAACTGTTTTAGAAAAAAGTCCCTACCCTACACCATCAGTTGCAAAGTATTTTTAAAAGTTTAAATCATTTTTTTTTAAGTTTTAAAAAGGTTTTAAAATTTTGGAGTTTAATTTCGCAACAGATTTATTAAAATTTTTACCCTTTTTTCTCTCATTTGGAGTTGTGGGTCCAGATTTTCTGTTTCCATCATTTTCTTTGGATGAATCTGTATCATTATCATCATATACGCCTCTGTGTTCTTGTCTGGTTGACTGTTTGTTTGTCGCATCATGGCTTGATCTTGAACTGTTGGCTCGCTTTTTGTATTTCTTTTTCTGTTCCTAAATTAACAAAATTGACAAAAAAAATTAAATAGAAAAAATTGACAGACTAGAATACGATTTGTTAATATATCTACTCTAAATGTTACCCATTATTGGTCATAACAACTATCATTTACATCAAATTGTCATTTCTTTGTTACATTAATTACTAAATACTTTATCGCGATTTAAAAAGGAACAAAAATTCTGGCCAAACTATAAAAACTTTTGCAGCAGAGAAGTATTTAGTTACTTACTTGTTTGTTGCTTGTACTAAGCACTGGGCTCTCATTGGTGGAAGATTTGACAGCACCACCATCTTGTTTAACTTTCGAAGAAGGTGACTGAAGCTATACGTAAATAAAAATTATAAAAACAAAGAAACAATTATTACATTAAATATGCAGTAGTTTAGGTCACCTCATTGAACTACACAATAATTTATGTCAGTTTATAGAATATTATCAAATCTACTTTTACTTACAGGGGTGACTGCATCATGTAGTGTAGGCCAGGTTTCCAATTTCTCTTTTCCACCTTCTTTCTTTGCATCACTTGCCTGTAAATCAACAAATAGGAGATTTATGAAATGTTTCTAAACCTTCACACTTATGCCCCTATACTTCATCAGTAAAATAACCTATATTTCTGAAACATGCTGTTTTGTGTTGTTTTAGTTCCAATTTGCAAAAATCAGGTTGTAAAACAAACAAGGCCATGAGCAGAGGTTTGCCTATGCACCATTAAAACAATTGTGGCCCTTGGAAAGTCAGTGGCCATTTACGAACCAGAAATAAGTTTTGTGTTAGTTTCTTACCTGATCACTACTGTCCATGTCCGATACTGTGTCTTCTTTGGATTCTGTTATAATGTAAATGATAGGATTAGTTAGTTAGTTGTTTCTGGTCATGTTTGCAGACCTTGAAAGTGACTATGGCAGTTTGTGCAAACAGAAAAGGTCAACAAATTTACCATCAACTTTTAGCTTTACATTGGCGTTTATTAGTTACTTTATGGAAATTGTGTGGCTATGGTTTCCAACATACCAGCTTGAGTAATGGCCACAACTTTAATAAAGTGCATAATCGTAACTTTTATCGCCTCACTTTATAAAACCATACATTCTGATTGTAAAACACTTTTAAATTTCATAAAACACACAGGCAATCATAGAAATAGATGCATAAAATACAGATTTTCTGGTCAATTTAAATACAAACATGACAGACAGTCCATAGTATGTATGATACGATTTTCATTTCAAATGTTTTGGTTTTAAAACTAAAACCATCTTCAGTGATGTCAGAAGTTAAAATGTTTAAATTACTAAAGCCAGTTTTTATACCAAAATGTTGCAGATGAAAATCGTATCATACATATGGGCCTTCATACTGGTAGAGAATTACCACCTTGATCCTTCTGGTTTGGAATAGAGGAAGAATCGCTTCCAATGTTGATTTCAACAGGTGTTTGGGAAGGGGTGGGTTTCGTCCACACAGATGGAACTGGTGGGGCGGGTTTAGCGACAGGTTTTGGCTTAGGAGGATTTTTTGGAGTGTTACGTTTAACTGGAGATTTCTCCACTGCGTCTTTGTTGCCAGGTTTCACTTGCTTTACTGTGACAGTCTGGACAATATTGTCCTTTTTGCTCCAAGGGTTCACTTTTGGAACCGGCGCGTCTATGTATTCTGGTTCCAAGTTCTTCTTATCAGTATCAGATTTCGGAGCGTCGGAATCTGCCGAATCGCCGCTTGTTTGTGACTCAGCAGCCACTCCATTCATCGCAACAGGTTCTTGGACCGTTTCCTTATCCTCTGTAGGTTTATCATTTTGAGCTTTACGCGTGTTTGGTCCAGCATGTGGGCCATTGTCAACTTGTTTGCGAGATCTCGGCTTCCGGTTAAACGAACGGAACTTACCCCCTCCACGTGGAGAGTAATGATTATTATGCCCATGGTATCTATTGTCTTGCTTAACCGCTTTGCTCTTAACTTGGCTCCAACCTTCATCATTGTTCAAATCATTCTCTACCTCTTGTTCATTTGCATCTGCAACTGCTTCACCACTGCTTGAAACTTCATTGCCCTCATCAGCCCATGATATTATCCTTGGTACTTCAACATCTGAAAGATTTCCACCCGAAGCTTGGTTTGCTGCTACATCAGGCAAGGCAGCTGTACCAGCCATTGCAACAAGTTAGATCTTTCCTTTATGCAGTTGCCAGTAACTAACTCCAAGGTAACAAATCTACAAAAAAGAAGTTGCATGTAAATCGGTATGAAAATTTATCATTGAGACTTTAAATTATTTTTGCTGTATAATAGCAGCAATATAAAACTCAATCAATATATATAATTGTAGAACTTTTAACGAAATAAAAACGTTCAAAAGTTACACAATAAAATAAGTGAC